>NC_136947.1:20591769-20884269 GCF_949987615.1 Pollachius pollachius | reverse complement strand
CATTTGTCAGAATAATTTTCATAAATATTTGAATTGTCAGTTCATATGATAATAAATCCATAAGCAAGAATATAGATAGACAGAATGACAGACAGTCAGACAGACAGACAGACAGACAGACAGACAGACAGACAGACAGACAGACAGACAGACAGACAGATAGACAGATAGATAGATAGATAGATAGATAGATAGATAGATAGATAGATAGATAGATAGATAGATAGATAGATAGATAGATAGATACAGATAGACGGATAGAAAGATAGTTTGACAGACACAGAGAGCATCCATCCATGTAAACATGCATACCTAGAAACATACATACATACAAATATACATACATACAGTACATACATTCATGCATACATACATACATACAAACATACATCCATACATACAGTACATACATATACACATACATACATACATACATACATACATACATACAATTTGTAATTATATATGTATGTATGTATGTTTGTATGATATAAACATACATACATACATACATACATACATACGTATATACATATGTACAGTACATACATACAGTACATACATACATACATACAGTACATACATACAACCATACATACATACATACATACAGGGTGCGATTTGTGAAAAAACCAGAGGGGGGATAATTTTGAGAAACATTTTAAAATGTTTCAAAATGAAGACAGACCCTGTGTATTTTGGTTGTTAATTATTACGATGTAATGGTGAAAATACTTTGGGTGCGGGGGATAATTTTTATTTTTAATTTTTATCCCCACCGAGGATAAAAATAATTCAGCAGAGGGTAGGACGTGTAAACCAGAGGGGGGGATAATCCCCACCATCCCCACCGGCAAATCGCACCCTGCATACATACATACATACACACAAAGATAGCCCGTGGGCCCCATTGTCTTAGCTCAGTCATGGATGTTGAAGCCTCCTCTACTGTACGTCACTGCAACATGTGGATGGCCGTGACCTCCTGGAGGTGAAACCTTCTGACCGGATGTTCCTAAAGTACGAGCACCACGGGCTGATGGAGACGGATCAGTATAGACCAGTATAGACCAGTATAGAGTCTAAATCGAATTCTGGAAGTCTCATGACTTTCTTATATTCCAGCTTTCTGTATGCGAGGAGCGTTCCGGACAAGCTCAACATTGATCTCCACAGTAATCAGATGATTAGGCAGGGTGGAAAACAGATTACGGTTCAGGATACACTTTATTAGATTAAGAAAGGGATTCTTGGTCTGGTACTGTGACTTGATATCGGCTTGTTTTGACTTCTTTCATATCTGTGGGACATCCGTATGGGACATAAAGCATCACTTGGCATCTATAGTGGTTGACGTAGTTTTAGCTAAGCCAGATATACGTTAAGCTTCTATAATTTTGCTTCTACATTTATTAAGTTGTACTTATGTTTTAATGTCTTTTGTCCCATTTTTTATATGCTGAACTAACAAGACCTCTCCCATCTCACCAACATAAAAAAAAGAAGAAGCACGATCTAAGTTCACAATGCATACAGTTCTCAATCTCCTAAACCTCTGGTAGACAAGCTTAACGATGTCCACTCTTACCAGAGAAAGAGATAAAGAATGAAACAATAGAACCCAAGGGCAAGAATGAGTTTAAACATAAGGTGGGCTCTGTATTGACTCAGGGCTTGCCGATACCAAGCTCATCTCTGTACCGGAGCGTCTTCAATTATCACAGCATCAAAGCCCGCCAGATCTGCCATTGTTCATTTATAGTAATGAGTGAAGCCGAGACAGGAGGAAAATGAATTTTAAAAAAAAAGATGTGGAAGCACATTTTTTTCTTCCTTCACCAAATGAGTGCCGCAAAAATGATGAGATCCACGCTTGAGTGGCTCCCTCTCTCTCTCTCTCTCTCTCTCTCTCTCTCTCCCTCTCTTTCTCTCTCTCTCTCTCTCTCTCTCTCTCCCTCCCTCTCGCCCTCTCTCGTCCTCTCTCTCTCTCTCTCTCTCTCTCTCTCTCTCTCTCTCTCTCTCTCGCTCTCGCTCTCCCTCTTGCTCCCTGTCTCTTCCATGCCACCACATTGAGTCAGTGTGGCCTCGTCCACTCCGAGGTGTACAGTAATGGTCATGCATCATCGCCGCCACCACTGCAACACAACTAACTGCTAGACGCGCTAGAACATGAACAGAACAGTAGTGGTAGTGGCCTGGGAGCTGGTCAATGTGACACTGTAGATATATATACAAAGAGACAGAGAGAGAGACAGATTGGGAGAGAGAGAGAGCGACAGTGAGAGAGAGAGAGAGAGATCTTCAAACAGAGAGCGATAGGGAGAGAGATATTTTTACATACAGAGAGAGAGATGTTTCCCATGCCAATAAAGACCCTTTGAATTTAGAGAGAGAGTCCCTGTCCACACGGCTACAATGGTTGTGTAAAAACATGGATGTCTTTCACGTTTAGGCCGACCGTCCAGAAGGACACTGAGTTTTCGGTGCCAGCAAACTAAATCTTTCGAAACCACGGCCCAATTCAGAGAGTCAATTCTCCTAACCTTAATGGGTAACGCTTTATATTAAGGTTCTTGTCATAAGCCTTGGTTAATGGTAATAAGACCCTTATATATAATAAGGGTAATAAGACCCTTATTATATGCTTATTGACATTAATTGGTGTTAATAAGACTATCTATGAGTGCTAATAATAACATGTTTATTGTGAGATTATAAGACTTTTTTAAGCACTTATTAGAAACTTGTTATCAATTTATTTATTGCTTAATAACATTAATAGTAGTCTTATGAGTCTCTAATAGATGTTAATAAAAGCATTACAAACCCATTTATTGAGTCTTACTAACGCACATGTTGAGTGAGTGTGATCTGTTTTGTGCCTGATATCAGAGCCTTTAAAGGCTTTTATTTTGAAGGTAATTGTCAAACCGGAAGTTCTGTTTATGCAAGTTGCTGTTGGCTTGACGCAAATGCTTGACGAAGTGTTTGACGAACGTTTGGAGAACACTTCGGAATCGTCAGTACCCCAAACCAGGTCTTTGAAAAACATAAACTGACATGCACAAGCACAGAATAAGATAAGAAGAAGAGGTCCGAACTGGAGGATGACTCTTCTTGTAAGTTTAAAGGTGACTTTAAACTTACCTAATCACACTCACACCTGGTGGTAAGTTTAAAGGTGACTTTAAACTTACCACCAGGTGTGAGTGTGATTAGCCATTACAAGCCGTTTTGAAAATCTGCCTCTTCTGACATCACAAGTGGGCATATCCACCTAGATGTGTGCTGGATATACCAGTCTACCAGCCTACTCAGTGGACTGTAGAAAACGTTGCTCATCTATCCAGCACTGATCTAGGTGAAACCTCCCACTTGTGATGTCAAAAGAAGCAGATTTTCAAAACGGCTTGTAACAGCTAATCACACTTACACCTGGTGGTATAATATGTAACCAATAAGAATGCAATGCTATTTTAACGTTAGCTGGTTCTAGCTAGCTAGTTGTTTGCTAGTGAACTTTTTACAGCTTACATTACTTTCTTTCAGATGCTTTGGCATGCTCAATGTTTTAGCAAACTTTTAGCGTATGCTATCATATGAAACTAGGTAACCAAACGTTCCTACTAACAATTGTGTCAAGATAGCTTGTCAGGAAGGGGCCAAGTCATGCTCCAAAATCTGTCTAGTCAATGATACTGTTTAAAATGAATCCTAAATTGTTACTACTGTGCTGACCCCTCAACTATCTGAATGTAAGTCAATGATTACTTTTTTCAAAAATGTCATCATTACAGAGTAAATATATTTTGTTACATAGATATGTACACTGTGTGTCCGGAACTTCAGGGACACATTCCTTATAGTGAACTGCACCCCCTTTTGCTAAATCCATGTCTAAACGGCTTAATTGCTTATTGTAACCTGCCTGCTGTTACAATAAAACTGTCTAATTGTGGTCAATGTTTCTTTGTGTTGTCTTTATACAGTAACAAGAAAGACCAGCCAGAAAAAATCTCAACCATCCCTTGCGGCCATGAGATGCCTCACTCAGATTCGTCTGAGTCGAGTCCTTTTTTTAAATGTTGATGAACAAGAATATTTTTCATTAAATTTCTGAAGTTTTTAAAGTCAATAAATATATATTTTTCAAAAGAGCTGGCTTAAATTGTGTTCCTGTGTTTCACCGCCATAACATTGCATTTACAGTATATGTCGTTTTTTAATTTGAGATTTTATCAACCTTGACAACTTATAGTACTCTTGTTAATGTTAATACGTGTATATTAAAGGACTTATTAACCTTAAAAAGCATATTTCCCGCTTTAGATCCCGTACCTGTAAAATGCTTAATTAACTGTTTAATAAAGGACTTATTGACTTTAATAAGCATTGTTCCCGCTTTAGATCCCGTACCTGCAAAATGCATAATTAGCAGTTTAATAAGGATTTATTAACCTTAATAAGCATTGTTCCATAGAGAATATTTTACTCTTAATAAATTAATTATAAAGCAGTTTTTACCCTCATAAAGCAGCAAAATATGCTTAGCAAAGGTTTAACAATTACATAATAGGTACGTTTTTAAGACTCAATTAATGGGTCTGTAATGCGTTTATTAACCACTATAAGAAACTCATAAGACTATTATTGATTTTTTAAGCAATAAATAAATAGTTAACACGTTTCTTATAAATTTCTTATAATCTCACAATAAACATGTTTATTATGTTATTAGTAACACTTATAGATAGTCTTATCAACACTAATTAATGTTAATAAGCATAATACTAACTGTAACTAAGGATTATTAGAAGGACCTTAATATAGAGCGTTACCCCTTTCTGCCACCTTTCCTCAGTCTTGGTGGAAAACGTCATCGGGTCAAGGCAAGATGAAAAGATGCTTCCTTTCGACCAAGGAAAGGACTCCACTTTTCCTAACCTTCATTGCACAACGGCGAGTATTGCTGACGCAAGTCTCTAGCGTGAAAATACAATTTTTTCCGAAGATGGACTACAAAAAGTGCTCTTTCGAGCCTTGCGTTCTTTTTGTATTGATTTCTATCAGGTTATCTCCTTTCCTTTCATTAAGGTTAGGCAGGAGTAACCTATGCAAAAGGAGGGTTAAAGGTTGCATCGAGGCACCTTTCCTTACCATTTTTAGAATTCAAACACCCTTTCCTCCAAGTATTTCCGGGTCATCTCGGTAGGAAAGAAAAGTTCCTGAGCAGAGAGCTGAATCCGTAGAGGCCCTAGGTCCAAGGATGAAAAATAGAAAAACTCCCCCACCTGAGTTTTAAGGATTCATGAGAACCCCTGATACGCAAAAGAGGACGTCATCGGGATAACGATAAAATATGCAAATATGTGTTTAATGTACAAAGTCATCAACAATCTGACATCCCCTCCACTCAAAGAATTTGTACAAGTTCGAACATCTGCATACCACTCAACAAGAGGTGCAGCAAGAGGGGACTGCGTCATCCCACTCAGGAAAAGTCAGTTTGGTCAATCCACATTCTCACACAAAGCAGCACAAAAATGGAACACCATTCCAGCTCACATTAGGGAACTGGACTCACATCAGTCTTTTAAATTGTATCTGAAAAAATGGTACATACACTATCAGGTGTGTGACCATTAAAACATTTGGGCTCAGTAATTATTTCACAATTAGTGCGTGACTTCCCTTGCTGCCACCTGCTTCCATTTTGCCACCTTGCTGTGTGTGTGTGTGTGTGTGTGTGTGAGAGAGTGTGCGTATGTTTTAAGTCTTTGTCTAAGCTAATCACTTGTGTAATGTATAACTATTGTATATCAATCCTTTGTCTTCATTGTGATAATTCTGTTTTGTAGTTTAACATTTTAACATTGTACATTGATTGTACTGTAGTTTACTTTTAGGTAAACTTAGTACATCTGTCCAGGGAAAGCAGATGGAAAATAGCCTTCTGGCTAACTCATTTACAGGAATGTTTAATTAATGTACACTGTCCCTAAATAAATAAATAATCGCCCCAACCACTAGGTTTGCCATGTTAGATTTCCGTTTTTGTTTGATTTGATTTGTATTACTTTTGTAGCATCCACCGAGGTGAAACCTGTCATTAACCTGTCGGTAAATTTAATTACTAACTGTACATTAAAAGTATTACCTGCTAAATCTACAAGGTTTAACAACTGCTGTTGTTGTTCTTAGGCTTCGGCTCTCGGTTTCTTCTTCTTCTTCGACTGTATGTTTGTATACAGCGCGCAGGCTTGATGCACATTCTCGGACTCTTCTTTGTCTTCTTCTTCTTCTTCTTCTTCTCCTTCTTCTTCTTCTTCTTCTTCTTCTTCTTCTTCTTCTTCTTCTTCTTCTTCTTCTTCTTCTTCTTCTTCTTCTTCTTCTTCTTTTTTTTTGTGTGTTCTGTAGCACAAACAGCGCCCTTTATAGGCCTGGAATATGTACTACAGTATTTCTATAGCTAGATGTGTCTTTGCAATGAGTCCATTATTACGGAGAAATTCCTGCCACGCTGCAAAGGAAAACGGGGGGGAAAATATCGTTTTCATAGGTGTGGACATGGCCCTAAGATGGCAGAGAGAGATTTAAAGAGAAAGGAGGGCCAGTGACAAGGGTTGAAAGTGTAAAATATATACGCTTTAGCCTTGGAGCCAACTGTAGCTTTATTGAACTGCGCATGCGTACATGTGGCACTACGGGTAATCCATAGGGACAGAACAGACCGTAGCCATGGGAGTAAATCAAACTCAATACATTACATCTCCCTTTTTATCAAATAAAAGTCATGTGACTAGGAACAACTTAGAAACATTGTTAGCAGCTTAAATGTCCTGACTTCATGTCAAAATAACCTTGACATCCATTTGCAGTTCAGTGACTTAAGTAAACAAAGTAATAAACACGTAATACTTTAACTTTAACTTTTGATCAAACTAACTGGGAAGGAGAGGTTACCAGCCCTTCACTTCCATAGGTGTCTTTACCACACCTTGTCCCTAACTAACTTCATGCACACAACTCATAAGGTCAGTCTGTCGGGCGACTTGACAGCTCTGCCTCGCCTGGTGATGTACAGTTCACCTGCCCGGGCCTGAGCATGGCTCAAGGTTTCTCTGGGAGGCGAGCGAGGCTGTTCAGATGGGGTAGGAGACAGCTGTTCCTTTTCAGCTGTCAGTTCCTTTTCAGCTGTCTGCTCTGGTGGCTCAGTCCATAACTCATCACGTATCCAGTGGTGTGGACGGTTGGTGGCTGGAGTGCCTGTGCGAAGAGGTTGACTGTTGCGGCGGTACTCCTTCTTTCCACTGTCCACGATATAGGATCGCGGAGCACTGTGCTGTCTTACTACAACCGCTGGTGACCATGTGCGGCTAACAGGATAAGGCTGCATTCTGACCTCATCTCCAGGCTTGAGAGTGACACAAGGTTTGCCTGCTCTCTTGCGGTCATGATAGTACTTTTGATTGTTCTTAGTCTGATCTAGCAGACGTTTCACTTTCAGTGGGCCATAGGCAGCTTGTTGCGTGGCCTCCTTCCCATGAGTAGTTGAGCTGGTGAAAGGCCTACTGACTCAAGGGAAGTAGTTCTGTAATCCAGTAGTGCAAGATGTTTGTCTGGTGCCTTGTGCCAGAGCCTTTGCACAGCACGCTCCACTTCACTGTTTGAGTGTGGCGTGTGTGCTGGGAAGACGTGACGTGTAGGATGCTGTAACTCTTGCAAAAGTGTTTAAACTCCTCTGAGGAGTACTGTGGGCCATTGTTGGTCCTCATGGTTGCAGGGATGCCGTGCCTGCCAAACTGCGCCTTAAGTGTGTTTATGTCTCTCAATCCATCCACTTCAATGAACTTTCAGTAGTAGTCCATAAGCAGTATGTACTGTATCCCTTCCAATTCGAAGAGGTCTGATGCTACCTTCTCAAAGGGAAGGTTGGGTGTTTCCGTTGGTTTGAGTGGTTGTCTGGGCAGTTTATTCTGAAAATCTGCACACAACGGCAGTTTCTGACTACTGCTTCAATTTGTGCACTCATACCTGGCCAGTAGAGGGCCTCACGAACTCACTGTTGGCTCTTCACTATCCCCAGGTGTGATTGGTGTATGAGCCTCAGCATGTGCTCACGCATGATGGGGGGCACTACTATTTTGAGTCCTTTGAAGATGAGTCCATCGGACAACGCGAGCTGGCTTCTCGAGTCCCAATATGGCTGAATCTGATCAGGCACCTCACGCCTGTGCTCTGGGCAGCCACACTGAATAATCTGTTGGAGACAGCTGAGCTCCTCTTTTGTGCGTACTTGTAGTTCTGTATATTTCTGATCACTGACGGAGACAAAGTTCAGCATGGTGATGCACTCTAAGCCATCCAACTCTGGTGTGTTCTCTGATAGCTGTGCTCTGGATAGTGTGTCCGGGAGCTCCATGTCTTTTCCTCTTCTATACTTTACAACAGAGATGGGACAATGTCACTGTTTGGCAAGTCCCAAGTAAGTCCCAAGTCAAGACAGGGAAAGGCAAGTCGAGTCCAAGTCAAAGTCACACCAAGCCAAGTCGAGTCCAAGTCCAAGTCCCAAACTTTTTCAAGTCACCATGTTTTTTTACTTAATAATGTCATTATTAGGCTATTGTTTATAATTTGAACATATCACTCTAATGTACAGTCATTTCTTATCAATACAGTTATAATATGTTCATTGTTTCTGTCTTCAAATGTGTTATGATATGCGCATGCGCCAACATCTTATGTTGTTAAAAGTAGCCCAATAGGGTTGGAAAACCGCCCCATCTGGCAACACTGCTTGAACGTCCTCAAAACGTTGGCCAATAGGGCGGTAAAAAACACCCAATCTGGCAACACTGCTGAACGTCCTCACCTCCAGCGTCAACGTAAATCCATGAGACCAAATGAAACGAAGCCGATATGAAACTTAAACTGTGATTCTGAAGAAAGCATAAATGATATCGAAATTCAGTTTCGATATTATTGAAGATACGAGTGTGTAGATTTGTTATATTTTTTGAACGAAGCTAAACGGTTGAACAATGATTTTGTTACGATTACGAAGTGTCAGAGGCTGGCCAGACGGCTTCAATGGGACCAACTCAAAATGCAGCCGATATGAAACTAAAACTGTTATTCTGAATAAAGTATAAACGATATTGAAATTTCGTTTTGATATTATTGAAGTGTAGATTTGTCTTCACTCGCTGTTTTTTTTTTCCATCTTCACGGAAGTGAATGCGTCTTGGGTGTCTAGCCCTCTAGGCGGGAAACAGGTTAGATATCTAAAACAATAAATGTTTTTGACTCAAGACATGTCGAGTCATTACAAGTCAAAGAGGCAAAGTCCGAGTCAAGTCTCAAGTCAATAGCAGTCAAGTCTAAGTCGAGTCCCAAGTCATGTGTCTTGAGTCCACATCTCTGCTTTACAGTGAGATCATCACTGCAAGCGAAGACGCATTTCTCTGAATCCGCATGGATAGACAACAGGGATTTCTTGCAGATGTCTTCGAGAGGCTTGTGATCGTTGTACACTGTGACATGTGTTCCAAATATGTTATTATGGAACTTAGTGAAGGCATGGACGAGGCTTTTTCAATTTGCGCATAGCGTCTCTGCGTCAGTGAGTGACCTTGAGGAGAGAGCGATGGGCTGGTCCTCTTGCAGCAGGACTGCTCTTAGTCCGCTGCTCCTGGCATCACAGAATATCACAACAGGCTTTGAAGGATCAAAATACTTGAGCACCGGGGGATTGTAGTTTGTCAAACGCCTGTTGTTGAGCTGGCTGCCATGCAAACTCCACATCTCTCTTTAGGAGCTGGCGCAGCAGCGCATCCACTTCACTGAGGTTAGGGATGAACTTCGACAGGTACGTAATGAAGCGGTGGACACCTTCTTTATCCAACGGTGGCGACATGCCCTGAACAGCTTCCACTTTCGCTGGGTCAGGCTTCAGACCACCAACTGTTATCACTTCCTGTTCTTGAAAGACTTCTGACACCATGTGAGATATTCCGGTCAACATATACGCTTTAGCCTTGGAGCCAACTGTAGCTTTATTGAACTGCGCATGCGTACATGCGGCACCACGGGTAATCCATTGGGACAGAACAGACTGTAGCCATGGGAGTAAATCAAACTCAATACATTACAGAAAGAATCAGCAGGGGTCTTGTTAAAACATGCAAGCAGCTGAAGTTTATTGCCTGTCCATTTGCATGGCCAATCAAGAGAGAGAGAGAGCGGGAGAGAGAGCGAGAGAGAGAGAGAGAGACAGAGAGAGAGAGAGAGAGAGAGTGGCCCTCCGTTCTTAACCTGCTGGGCCTTCCTTTGGGTTTCATGGTGCCGTGGAACAGGTTAACATGCTTTACATTAACCCGCGCTCTGGCAGTAGACGTAGAATGTGATGAGAAACCAACAAGGTTGGAGCGGTGTCTCTGCCCCGCCAAACCCCCTGCGTTTGAATCTGGAAGAATCTGTACTTCCTCCTCAGCCAGACAGTTACAGCGCTCCTCATAAACAGGCTTGCAATAACTCTGCAGGCAGCATAATGTAATTATCGATGTGAAGCAGCGGGCTCGCAGTGGAGAGATTCAACAAATATAACACCTGTTGACTCTGGGTATGAGGAGTATGGCAACTCATGGACAATAAGACAGAACACGCTCAAGAAAGACTGAGAGAGAGAGAGAGAGAGAGAGAGAGAGAGAGAGAGAGAGAGAGAGAGAGAGAGAGAGAAACTCTGCAAGAAGCCTCCCACGCAAGAAAAGTGTCATAGAGACCCAGGTCTAATGGACATCTCCTGCATTGGGGGTACATTTGCCCTGGGAAAAAAGGGTTTATACACTGCACTGGGGCATTATATAATGCCCCAGTGCAGCCATCCCATGTGTAACTGTGTCTGAAGACGGGGAGGGGAGGGGGGCACATGGGTGTCTTGGTGAACAAATGGTGACAAAGGACGGCAAATTGGGATTAGGGCCCCCTGCTAGGCAGTGGCCCCCCAATTTAGATTACAATGGATGCAAAGGTGCTATGTAGAAAGTAATCACACAGACACACACACACACACACGCACACACACACACACACACACACACACACACACACACACACACACAAACACACACAAAAACACACAAGTGTGAGCTCAGACACACACAAACACACATCAAAACTTGCTCCATTGTTATCAGAATGTGATAAAGTTCAAGGCCCTGCATTCACACACAACCCACCTCTCCAACACACACACACACACACACACACACACACACACACACACACACACACACACACACACACACACACACACACACACACACACACAAGCACAAAGGCAGAAGGGTATGGGCGCCTGCTGTAAAGGGGGCAGATTCAGCCATTGGAGGAGACAAAGAAGACACATGAAATGCAGAAAGCCTTCTAATCCAAGGTTTCAAATGAAAGGCACGAGACAGTGTTGGGTATTAAAACGGCAAAAAATTAAAATTTTTACAAAATTAAAAAACGGCCTTATCCTATAAATCTATATCATAATCGACAGATGGGGGGGCTTCTGCCTGTGTTGGCGCTTCTGCAAGGAGGTCATGAGAAAATCCTCGAAAGTAAACTTGTCTGGTGTGTCTGGACTGATAACATGAACCATGGGATATGCAATATAGGGCATGGATATGTAATATCCTGGAACCTTCACCTTATTGTGGTGGAGAGGTTTGCTTGTCCCTGTGAACCTGAGGGCTGTGTTGTCTGGAACCTTGTTCTCCTGGTAGGATCTCCCATGGCAGAGTTGCCTCAGGTGAGGGGCCAGACTAAGAATGGTTCACAAAGGCCCCATGAAAGAACAAGAGAGAGCATGGTTTTCGTATTAATATGGCCAGCAACATTTTAGACCAGTTTTGGAATGTTTTACACTACAACAGACATGTTGAACATCAACATTCTTAAAGGAGACATATTATGGTGTTTTCCCAACAAGTAAGCATAGTATTTGAGTTCCAGAAAACAAGTTTTTGAAGCTGTTTGCTGGAAATAGCTTTTAGATAAAGAAATCTCGCCTACCGCTATTCCCCTCAGTTTCAGTCCCTTCAGAATGCGCTGTTTCTGGTGTCTGTAGCTTTAATGCAAATGAGCTGCTGCCCATTGACCAATGAGCTGTCAGAGTGAACCACAGCATGGAGGAGAAAGGATTGTTGCCGTTTACGGACTCCTGGAGCTCAATATCTATATAATATAATATAATATAATATTATATTATATATTATATATATTATATATATATATAATATAATATTGCCGCCGAAGCTCCGGCGGGGGGAGCTCGGCAGCAGTCCAGCAGAGAAAGAGATTGTACTCCCGGAGCTGAGATGCCACCAAGTTCCCCCCGCTGGAGCTGCTCGTCCGCTGGTCCACAAAATCTAAGCTATTCTCTGATTGGAGGGAAGTGGGAGGTAATATTCAAGTGTGCCCCCTTCCTACGTAGGAGGGGGCACTGAAACTGACTCGCTGGTGGTGTGTTCCTCAATCCTCGGACGCCAGACTTCCGAGTCGAAAGTCGAAGATCTCCAAGCTTTCTTGCGGCATTTCTCGGAGGCACGCCCCCTTTTTGTCTTCATCTTTCGGAAATCTGAGAGTAGACAGAGAGCAGTGATGACACTCTCAACAAAAGGGCTGTGCCCGTGAAGAGATATATATTTTTTGTATTTGTACCACGTTGGTAATTTTAATGTCGATTTGAAATGATCTTACACACTTGATTACATTGCTACTTTATTCCGGTCACCAATGCATACATTGCATGGTCTTGCTGTGTGTGCATTACAATATTAAGTTGCGTTGTTTGTTTTCAGACTGGTTTGCTAAAGAGGCTAATGTAAACAACAACTATTTGTGTCAATTTCATGACACAATCCCAAAGACAGGAACGCTATAAATGCTCCGAGACCGGAAATGACGTCAAAAGTGCAACTCGGAAGCCTGGCGTCCGAGGATTCAGGAACACACCAAAACACACACACACACACACACACACACACACACACACACACACACACACACACACACACACACACACACACACACACACACACTACTATGTTTTTGCTGCTATGACTGAGTGGTCAAAGCCTAGGAATTTTACTTATTATAACTAACGTAACAATAGAGAAGTTGAACTTAACGTAAAAATAAATGAATACATTTTCATTTCCAGAGCGCCTGGCTGGGAAGTCAAACTCCTTTGGCTGGCAGGGCTCTCTTCACCAACAGAGTTAGTGGGTGGTTCCGCAGGTGGCGGGATTAACCCAACATAGGATAGACCGGAGGGGGGTTAGCATTGCTGCAGTCTTTGCCCGTTCCTCTTCACTATTACACCTTGGGCTGCTGGTGACGTGTCTGAATCCATACGAGGCTGCAAAGCAAGCAAAAACTTGTCCAGAAAATTGCGGCCCGTTGTCAGACATCAGGACCTCAGGAATACCATGCCTGCCAAAAATCGACTTGAGATGGATGATGACATCGTTGGAC
The DNA here is from genome assembly GCF_949987615.1 of Pollachius pollachius. Classification (NCBI taxonomy): domain Eukaryota; kingdom Metazoa; phylum Chordata; class Actinopteri; order Gadiformes; family Gadidae; genus Pollachius; species Pollachius pollachius. The sequence goes on along the minus strand of NC_136947.1, from coordinate 20,870,745 downwards.
CTGGTGTGCGATAACTGGGCAATCTCAACATACCTGGAGAAGTAATCAACCACGAGCAGGTACGTTTTGCTCCCCAGGAGGAACAGGTTTTGCCATGGTCCCCAACTTTTGCCATGGTCTTTCTGGGCATTCTGATGGCATAAGTGGCTCCTTGCGATTCTGTCGCTCTTGTATGCATGCCCTCAGTGGCGATTTTAGCCTGAAATTTCTGGTGGGGCAAATTTATATGACGTCATATTACGTCACAAAAATAGAGGTAGCTGATTATTATAACAGTAGGCCTACGTATATAGACCAGTCAGGTATACTATGGGCTGCATTTTGAGTGCCAGCAGGGAGCAGACATCCTATTTCAAATACATTTCACATGCTTTAGCGCTCAGTACGACACAAAGATGTTGCCTATAATAATAATAATAATAATATTGCATTATATTTTAAACGCACTATTCGTTCCAAAGAATCTCAGAGCGCCAACATGGTACGCACTATAATATAGCATTAAAGTAAAACAATTAGACAGACACATAGCTTCAATAACTTCCATAATTTATTAAACAAAAAAGACGATCTCCTTCAGCTCAAAAAAAAAAAAAAAAAAGGTTTTGACTCACCAATGCCGATCACTTAAAAAGGAAGTTGGCTCGACGGTTCTTTGCTTGAGCAAACCTCTCGATTACTTTGTCGTTAAAATACAGCAGTCCATTAATGAAGGTGTTTTCAATAGAAAGCATGGAGAGGGCGTTCAGTCTCTTCTGTCCCATCATGTTCCTAGTGAAAGTCTTTATCCTTTTCAGCGTTGAAAAGTTCCTCTCAGACTCCGCAGACGTCATGGGGGTTGTGATGATGATGCTGAGTAGAGTGCAGGTTTCAGACAAGGCCTCTTACAGGTTGTTGTCGTCGTGAATGGCCTTGAACAGCAACAGTGCAGATTTCCCTGTGTGCAGCTCAGTGTGTCCGTAAAAAAGAGTCAGCTCAGTTTGCAGCTTCCCCTCGTTCATCAGAGCTGTGGGCCAGAACTTGATAGCACAGGCGAGTTGGGCCTCCGGGAATGACTTAACAATCTTTGGGAACAGTGTGCAGTCCACCAGTTGTGCGGCAATAAGATGGTCACTCTGTGAGAACCGGTCCTCCACTTGCGCAATCATCGTATCACAGGCCTCCTTCATCACGGCAGGCGTATTTGTTTTCCTGCGCTTTGATGTGCCCGGCTCCTCACTGGCTTGGTTACCAATCTCATCTGCTTTCTCTCTGATTTCTTTCACGTGCACTTTGAAATTCTCCACTGCACGATTCACCCCAGATGCGTCAATCTCTCTTTTCTGTAGTATGCCATACAAAACATCCACTTCTGGCATAACTCTGGCAAAGATCTCCAGCAGCTGGAGAAACGTACGGTCCCGCAGGTGAATGGAGAGGCCGAATGCCTGGCTGATGGACACCTTGTCCCATCCTGGTTTAGTGCGAATGTTATCCAGACACTCCAGTATATCTTCGCGAGTTTCCCATACCACATTCACGGTCCTGCTTTTAAAATTCCATCGGGTGCCGGGTGGCCGCGGGATCCGCCTGTCCGATGTCTCTGCCAGAGCAGCCGTTCTTTTCGGTGAGGTGGAGAAGAACGTGGCAAATCCAGACAGATCCTGGATGCACATACTTGCTGCAGAGTTAGGTTCAGCTGGTGTGCGTAGCAATGTACAAATATTGCGTTTTTGTAGCTTTCCTTAATAAGTACTTGCACGCCGCCTACACTGCCACGCATAACCGCTGCCTCGTCATAGGTTTGGGCTATGAGCTTGTCAGTCAGTCCCAGTGGGTCGAGGACATGTTTCATAGCAGTAGAAAGGCCAATGGCAGTTTTGTCCTTCACTTCAATGAACTCAAGAAACCGCTCTGTGACCCTGCTGTCTACCATGTATCTCAGGACTATGACCATTTGCGATTTGCATGAGGCATCAGTGGTCTCATCCGCCTGGACAGCTACAAACTGGGTGTCCCGCAATTGCTTGGCCACCTCACACCTGTAGACCTCAAACATGCAATCCAGGAGTTCGTTCTGAATGGTGCTTGATGTCCCCTTGAACGTAGGCTCCGAATCGTAGTGACGTCTGGTGTCGCCCTCGCACATCGTTTCAAAAATGCACCTAAAAATGCCTGGGTTTACAGAGTCGGCTGACTCATCGTGACCACGCAGACCCAGTTCACACTTCCCACACAGCTTTAGGCACGATATCAGTCTCCCCAGTACATATCGGTTTTCCTCCGCCTGCTTGTTGTTCTCTAAAATGCTCCGCTGATAAGCACTGTCCAGCTGTGCCATGATGTTGACCCGTCCCAATAGTCCGAATTTCATGGCGCAATTGATATGAGCTTTGCTACTTTCATGCTTTACCGTTCTTTCCGCCAGATGCTTCAGGTCTTTAAAGCCATCAGTGGTCCAAATTGAGTCTGCGTTAGTGGTATTTCCAAAAAGAAGGCATGGAAAGCAAAACAGTGCTCTTTTTGTTGTGCTCGCAGTTAGTCATGTCTTTCTTTCAAACCACTCCATCTTGAAATTTCGGTTCGTTTTCTCACCAGGCTGGTTCAGAATGAAGTCGTCTGGTCTGTGTGGTCCCAAACGTTTTATTTCTAATTTTTCTTCCTGCGGCAATGTGCTGAATTGCACCCTCAGCAAATAATCTACGTTATTCATTGTTATTCATTAATTAAACTCTTTCAAAATTGTGTAAAATCTACCGATAGCGAACTCTTCTGTAAGTCTCCTGTAACTCCTGATCTCACTCTCACTGTATGTTTTCTTTGCTTAGTCTCGGGGTAGAGTTCTCGCGAGTTTCGCATTATCCCAGTCTACATTATGTAGAATATGTAGATTACGCAGTTAACGTCTAGGGGCAAATTTGAAATTGCCCCTAGCCTCAATGTTAACTTTAGCCGGTGTGGTTCGCGCTCATTGGTGTTTCTATGGTAACGGTGGGGCAGCGTGGGTCTTTGCCCCTCCGGAAACAGGAAACGGAAATATAGACATAACGTTCATTCAAGCAAGCACACAGGCAGTAGAACACACAAATCAAATTACTCCAAAACAAGGCAATAATGCTTGTGAGTCAAGTTTATTCACACAAATATGTACGCTACTTTGCATATAAAAATATGTATATAGTTTGCCACGAAGTAGGAATGGATTGAGCCTTCTGCTCAACAGCGCCATCCCGTGGGTCTGGTGGGGCACTGCCCCACCTGCCCCTAATGTAGAAACGCCTCTGCATGCCCTGCAGTTGAGCACCATTTCGTTTATTTGCTGACTGAGACCAGGCCACCACACAGACTGATGAGCATGACTTTTGCACTTCTCCACACCCTGATCCTGGTCCTTCATGCAGTTTCGCTAACACGTCGTTCCTCATTGCAGCAGGTATAACAAGCCTTGTGTCTTTCAGCAATAAGCCATCTTTCACTGTGTAGCTCGCTCTGGTCAGTAGTTTTTCAGTACAGGTTTCTGTTTTCGCATGTGCTGGCCATCCTTCTGTGCACAGGGTCATGACACATGAGCAGACACTTTGAGACTTTCCACATACATGGGACTTTGAGGTAATCCTTCGATGACAGCGTCTACAGAAATGTTGGTGCTCTCCATCAGCCCCTGTTCCTCTGTAGACATGCGTGATTTCACAGGTGAGCGTGACAGTGTGTCTGCTCTCCAAAATGATTTTCCTGGTACATGCACAATGGAGTATGAATACCGCATCAGGAATGCCGCCGAAGCTTTCTGGCTGCTCCGGCGGGTGAACTCCGGGAGCTGAACTGCAGCCAAAGCTGGCAGCTCCGGCGTGGGGAGCTCGGCGGCAGTCCGGCAGCTCAGCTCCCGGAGTATAATCCCTTTCTCCTCCATGTCGCGGTTCATGGACTTCAGAGAGTCAAGGACGACATATCCCCCACTACAAGTCTTTACATGTTGTGTAAGTACCAGAGACGTCAGTCACGAAGTGGTTTGTCTGTTTCTGCTAGCTGTGGAATAAACATTCCGAGAAATCTTCCAACTCGCCGACATTTTTGGGCTCTTTCATCTCCATGATGGCCTCTGTCTTTCTTGGGTCAGGGCGGATGCCCGCGGATGTGATGATGTGGCCCAAGAAGACTACCTCACTTGTGGAGAGTTCACATTTGTCCACATTAAGGTTGATGCCTGCTTTCTCCAGTCTCTGTAGTACGCCATGGAGTCGAGCATCATGCTTTTCCTGGTCGCGTCCCCACACCAGTAGGTCATCAATGTGGCACACCACCCCTTCTAGCCCCTCAATGACCTCAGCCATCATGCGCTGGAAGTGTTCGGGTGCTGAGGCAATACCAAAGGGGAGGCGGTTAAAATGGAACTGCGCAAAGGGTGTAATGAACGTGGTGTACTTGAATGATTCCTTTGTCAGCGGAATCTGCCAGAACCCCATGTTGGCATCCAGTTTGCTGAAAAACTTTGCGCCAGCAAGTATTCCAAGGCTCTGGTCTACTGACGGTAGAATGTACTTTTCGCGGCCCACATACACATTCAAGCCGGTCAGATCCACACACAAACGCACAGACTCCTCATCCTTCTTGGGCACGACCACCATGCCGGCACACCACTCAGTCGGCTCCTCGACACGGCTGATGACGCCCAGGCTTTCCATGTGCTGGAGCTCTTCTTTGACTTTATCAACCAACGGTATAGGAATTCTCCTGGGGGTTTTCACAGAAAATGGCACAGCACCGGGTTTAAGCTAGATGGCGTATGGTTGTTGTATTTCACCTAAGCCACTGCAGAGTTTGGGATAGTATGCCTTGATGTTCTCCATCTCTATACTGTCCACACGGACAAGTGAACCAAGGGCCACAATGGGTGGCCTCCCGAGCAAGGGCGTTCTCAGGTTTTTGACCACGTACACCTTCTCTTCTGTCCGTTTAGGTCCTCTCCTCAGCTGCAGTCTGACGAATCCCGACACATCCAGAGGATTTCGTCCCAGACCATACAGGAGTTTCTCCGCTTTCTGGAGAACAGGCTGCTGTGTGTCAGAAAAGATGTTGTTTAAAACAGTCTGTGAAACGACAGTGACATCTGCTCCGGAGTCAAGTTTGAAAGTGATATTTTTGTCCATTATGCCAATATCAACAGCCCATGGAGCAGTATCGGATGAAACAGAACTGAGAAAGAAGCTCTCACTCTCCTCTACCTCAATACCATGCACAGCTTTCCCTGCAAGGCATACACGCTGGTAGTGCCCCTTTTTTACACAGGAATGGCACTTGGCACTATTGGAAGGACGCTCATGCTTGGGGTGTGAACTGCCTCCACATTTATAGCACTGAAAACGTTTTGTGGACTTGCCCTGGCTGTTGAATGTCATTGCACCGTTGTTTTTGGTTTTGCTGAATTTAGGATTTTCTTTTTCGTCATGCCATCTGTTTTGAAAAACTCTGTCCACAGAGAAGACATTCATCTGCTTTACACCAATGGTATCACTCCTTAATGTGTTTTGCTGCTCCTAGTGCTGGGCTAGGGCATACAGGGCAGTGACGAATGCATCTACAGTCTCGTTCTCTTCTTTCTTGCGCATGTTGAAACGTGCACGCTCATACACAATGTTCTTCTTCACCACGAAGAAGGACTGAAAGCTTTCCTGTACTTTAGAGTAGTTGCGCAAGTCCGCGTCACTTAGCTTCAAGCCTCTTAACACATCGTCGCCTTCCTCTCCCATACAATGAATCAAAGTATTCACCTGATTGTCGTCGGAGCTTGCCGTTAAGTTGCTGACTTGGCGAAACCTTTCAAATCTACGTATTCACTTTGGCCACTTGTGTGGTTTGGAAAAATCTAAGGGATCCCGTGGCTGAATGTTGAACTTAGCGCCGTGCGTGTTAGCCATCGTGCTAGTGCTAGCTCCTGCCCCGCTATGCTCGTCTCAACTTTCACTTATCTGCGATGCTCACCGGTGTCCTTTTTGTATTTCCTTCCAGGTGGACCGTATTTTACTTTTTCTTGGTTCAGTATAACAGCACTTCTGACACCATGTCGTGTTTACTGGATATTAACACACTGTTCACTGTTAACTGACTACCACTTTATTGAATGACCCGCAGCCTTCAAAACAGCACGTGACCAACACTAGCCATGCACCTGACTAAAACCTCCCCCCAACACAAAGGTTCCTATCACGTTATATTATTATTATGAACTAAAGTGCAATAATACCACAGGACAGGGGGCTGCTGGCAGGGAGTCGGCTGTCTGGCTGGTGTATTGAAGTTTGGGTTTTTTGGGGCCAGTATTTAAAAAATCTGAAATTCACTTCTGGGTGATGTTGCAACTAAGCTCTATCGATCTTTCGGGCATTGCGTATGCTGCCTTGTGCGTCATACATCAGCCTACCTACACAGACAATGTTACAAATTGAAATAATAATATGATAAATATTATAAAAAGGGTGGGTGTCAAAAATGTAATGATATGATGATGTTGTATGATAAAGTTTTACTTTTAAAAAAATATTGATTTGTCAAGAAAACGTTTTTGACTTGCAGTTACAGCCCCCGCCAGGGAGGGGGTGCTGCCCCCCCTTTCCCGCGTCCCTGAGAGAGAGGAGGAGAGACCCTGCCCAGAGGAAGCCTGGACCCCCCGTCTGGATCCAGGCCCAGGCGGAGGGCTCCTCGGCGAGCGCCTGGGTTTGCCACGGACCCCCGCCAGGCACAGCCCAAAAAAGCAACGTCACTACCCCCCCTTCTCCGTCCTGTGGGCTCATCACCTGCAGAAAGACCCACTGGGGTTGGGTGCGCTGCCGCTGCCGCGTTGGAGGCTAAGCGGGTGTGGGGGAAGTTCGGAGAGAGGCCATGAGAAGAACTTTCGTTCAGCACCAAAGTATTTTTGGAATACCATCCGGCACCTCGGGAGGGGGAAGCGGGGAACCATCCAAGCTGTGTAAAAAGTAAAGTAAGAATGTGACTCTGTTGACATCAACTGAGGAGGTAGTCGAATGCTGGGAGCAACACTATGAGGAACTCCTGAATCAGACTACCACTACCTTTATGATGGAGGCAAAGCTTGAGGCTGATGGGGGTTCGTCGTCCATTTCCCTGGTGGAAGGCACTGAGGTAATCAAACATCTCTGCAGTGGCAAAGTCCCAGGGATTAATGCGATCCAGCCAGAAATGCTGAAAGCTCTGGGTGTTGAGGGGCTGTCTTGGTTGACACGCCTATTCAACATTGCGTGGGGGTCTGGTACAGTGCCAAAGGTGTAGCAAACCGGGGTGGTGGTTCCCCTGTTCCAAAAGGAGGACCAGAGAGTTTGTGCCAATTACCGGGGTATCCCACTACTAGGCCTTCCTGGTAAAGTCTACTCCAAGGTGCTGGTCAGTAGGGTTCGGCCCATCGTCGAACCTCAGATTGATGAGGAAGATTTTGGTTTCTGCCCCGGATGTGGAACTACGGACCAGCTCTTCACCCTCACAAGGATCCTGGAGGGGGCCTGGGAGTATGCCCATTCAGTCTACATGTGTTTTTTGGATCTGGAGAAGGCGTATGACCGGGATCCCGAGAGAAACTGTGGGAGGTGCTGCGGGGAGTATGGGGTGACGGGGTCACTCCTCGGGGCCATCAAATCTCTGTACTCCCAAAGCAAGAGCTGTGTCCGCGTTCTCGGCAGCAAGTCAGTTTTGTTCCCAGTGAGTGATGGCCTCCGCAAACACCCACTGGGCAGGATATCGAGGCGTAGTCGTGGTGGGGAGGGGTTGCCATCCGGTGGTCTGAGGATCTCTTCACTGCTTTTGCAGATGATGTGGTCCTGATGGCATCATCGGCCTGTGACCTTCGGCACTCACTGGGTAGGCTAGCAGCCGAGTGTGAAGCGTTTAGGATGAGGATCAGTACCGCTAAATCTAAGGCCATGACTCTCAGCAGGAAACCGGGGGATGCCTACTCCGGATAGGAAATGAGTCCTTGATGATGATGAGCCCAAATGAGCCCAAGTGAAGGAGTTCAATTACCTCTGGGTCTTGTTTGCGAGTGAGGATTTGGTGGGGCGTGAGATTGGCCTGAGAATCGCGAATGCACCGTTGTGACGAAAAGAGAACTGAGCCACAAGGCAAAGCTCTCGATCTACCGGTCAATCTACGTTCCTACCCTCACCTATGGTCAAGAGGGATGGTCGATGACCGAAAGGACGAGATCGGGATGCAAGCGGCCGAGATGGGTTTTCTTTGGAGGGTGGCTGGCGTCGCCCTTAGGGATAGGGAGAGAAGCTCAGCCATCCATGAGGAACTCAGATTAGAACCGCTGCTCCTCTGCTTAGAAAGGGGTAATTTGAGCTGGTTCGGGCATCTGGTAAGGATACCCACTGGGCGCCTCGCTAGGGAGGTGTTCCAGGCACGACCTGTGGGGAGAAGACCTCGGGGAAGTCCCAGGACTAGGTGGAAAGATTATATCTCAACACTGGAATGGGAACGCCACGGGACTAGAGCTGGTAAATGTGGTCTGGGAAAGGGAAGTCTGCTTGAGCTGCTTCCCCCGCGACCCGACTCCGGATAAGCGGTTTGGCAATGAGGATGATGAGGATATTAGAATGTACAATTTAGAAGACGGAAGATAGCATGTACAATTTAGAAAATATATCTATATATGCAATATAGAACTTGGAAAATGTGAAATTAAATATAGAAAATATTGTATAGAATATGGATCATTGAATATAGAATGTTAATATAGAACATAAATCATGGAACATAGAGTGTAGAATGTAAAATGTAGAATGAAGAAAATAGAACATAGAAGATGAAAGACGTAAGATTTAAGATGTAACATAGAATGTGGAATACAGAATATGTTCCATGTAACATGGGACATAGAGCAGTCACCAATAGAAACCAAATGGTTTTCCACAGCAGGAGAAGAGGTGGTACCCACCCACAACACGTCCAACAATAAGAGATGCAGCCGCAAATGTACAAAGGGGGCACTCGGTTTAATTGGCCAGAAAAGACGATTTTAATTTCCCTCGAGAGTTGGAGGTTGCCAACTTTTGTTTTTATGTTGTATTGAAGAAATAATGCGTTCAGTGCAACGCCAGGAATTCACAATGTCTGTGTTTCTTTTTCACTGTCTCTGAGGCTTTCAAAGATAAGGTGCAATATGCAGTATACAAACACATGTTGGAAGATCCACTCAATTTAAGAGGGCCTGTGAACCTCCGGTGTTGACTGTATCTTTCTCTCTCTCTCTCTCTCTCTCTCTCTCTCTCTCTCTCTCTCCCTCTGTCTCTCTCTCTCTCTCTCTCTCTCTCTCTCTCTCTCTCTCTCTCTCTCTCTCGCTCTCTGTCCACACACTAAGGCTTTCTATTGTGCATAGGTTTAGATGAGATTTGCATATGTGTTGGACTTGATTACACACAAGGCCGATAGGAGCCTGGCCACCTGCGGTCCCACCCCCCTCTGTGATCGGAAATGCGTTCCATTTAAGGTGAAGAGTAATGCAAAAAAAAAAAATAAAGCACATCTTAATTGGCCGAGAAACACATTGGCCAGGCTAAGGTGTAAAAAAGTGTTAAGCCCCCAGAGCGATATGTTTAATAAGTAGCCTTATCCCTTAGCTGTGGATGCAGTGGGCAGATTTAGGACTGGTGGAGCTCTGCAGAGTGGCTCTCAGAGATTGGAGACATAACACTGGTCTGCTGCATACGTCAATGGGCCCTGTGCCAGATATCGACCGTGTGACTTACTAGCAGATATAAATGGCTTGGTGTCGTTGACAAAGTGGACTTTGGTGCTGCTGTGGTGCCAAAATCTCTTTCTCAAGAGTAGAGTTAAGATATAACTTAAATGTTTAAAATGCTGATCCTATAACCCCACTCACACCTATGTGTGTGTGTGTGTGTGTGTGTGTGTGTGTGTGTGTGTGTGTGTGTGTGTGTGTGTGTGTGTGTGTGTGTGTGCTTGTAATATTGAGCAGTTTTTGGGGCGATAGAGGGAGAGAGTAACTGTGCTTTGTCCGAGCTTTATCTATGTGAATTGTAACATACTTGTATTTTAGAGAGAGTGTGTGTGTGTGTGTGTGTGTGTGTACATGCGAGGCCATATGTGCGTGTGTACTTATTGACAAACACAAATAGATAGCGAAAAAGTGCCCCGTAAAAATGGACCTCCTACATTGTAACGCCGAGGTACTTCGTGACTTCGTGACTACGTCCTCCCTCATGTGAGTGTTAAAGTAAAGGGTTAGGGTTAGGCCAACACTCACTTCTGTTGACAGACGCACCGGAGTCAGTGGCATTCTTGGAGCTCAGCAGGATTGTTAATGAGACATGATTTATTATTGATCCCGGGCTGACCTCCTATGAGGTATACTCATCATCTTATAATATCCACCAAGCAAGCTGTTAATGAGATCCACGCAGCGCCCCGCCAGACAGCGACCTTTGTGTGTGTGTGTGTGTGTCTGTGTGTGTGTGTGGGGGTATGTCTGTGAGTGTGTGCATGTGTGTATGTGTGTGTGTGTGAGTGTGTTTCTGTGTTTGTCTGTGTGTGTGTATATGTCTGTGAGTGTGTGTAAGTGTGTGCGTGTGTATGTGTGTGTTTGTGTCTATGAGTGTATGAGGCCCCGTCCACACGGGAGAAAACAATCTTTTCCCCTCCGTTTTCCTTGGTTGTGGTTCAGGAATATCTCCATTAAGACGGACTCATTGCGAAAACGCATCGAGTTGTAGAAACGCTGTAGTACATATTCAAAGCCACTGTGTGGCGGTGGTTCTCCACAAAAAAAAGAAGAAGACGTCGGCTGAGCATGTGCATCAAGCCGATGAGCTGTAGTCGAGGAGGAGAAAGCAGTTGTTAAACCTTTTAGATTGAGCAAAAAATGCTTTTAATATCAGTTAGTAATTACATTTACCAAGGGGCTGTATTTAAAACTACAAAAATAATGCAAATAAAATCAAACAAAAAAAATCTACGGAACTCTAACTGGTGCCCAGCTGGTGGGGGGGGGGGGCGATGATGTAATCATTTGCCCATCAGTCGTCCACACAAATCCGAACACGAAAACTTTTCAAAAATGTGTGTTTTCGGACACCTAAAACAGCAGATCCGTCTGACAGTCGGCCCAAATGCACGAGACGTATTCGTTTTCACAAAAAAATCTGTGTGGATGGGGCCTAAGTGTGTGTGTGAGTGTGTGTGTGTGTGTGTGCGTGTGTCTGTGAGTGTCTGTTTGTGTGTGTGTGTGTGTGTGTGTGTGTGTGTGTGTGGGTTTGAGTGTACTTGTTTTTGCTACTTGGTGGGGACTTGAACCTGATTGCACACCAAACCCGTGGGAACCTCGTGTGCGGTGAGGACCTGAGTCCAGGTCCCCAGAGACACAAGCATTGCAAATTATAGGAAACATGCTTGGCAATGTACCACTCAAAATCCCTATAGGTCCTCGTCGGGTAGGTTTCACAGATACACACACTGTGTGTGTGTGTGTGTGTGTGCATCTGAGTGTATGTATTTTTCAGAGTGCACCCCTAGTGGTCAGTTCTAGAATAACTGTGTGTGAACTGCATGTTTACCTGACATACCAGGTCCCCACCACACCCACTGCACCCCCACCTCCAAGAGATCATAGAAGACTTGATGAACTTACTGGAAGTTTTAAGAACTGTGTGTGCACCTGACATACCAGGTCCTCACCACGCGCAAATTTAAATTACACTATACACCATGTATGTAATAATAATTTCAGTTTCTCACTGAAATTATTATTATTATTATTATTATTATTGAACATATAATATTGGTGAAATCATTTCAGTGGAGATATTGTTACAGGCACATAGAAAAGTTCCTGTAAAATATGAATATGAATTTGATTTATATTCAGTGGGGCCGCCAAAACTTTGGATTGGACCAATGGAATGAACAGGACCAGGTTTATTATTTATAACAAAACAATATTGAAGAATCAACATAGACATATATAACAAAAATAAATAGTCCCATTACATGTTTAAAAAAAAAAGGGGAGAGGGAAGCAAAAGCTTGTAGGTCCCTAACCCCTTCTTTCAGTTAAATTAACCATTTTCAAGATCAATGTTAAGTATTTACATATATTTAAATACCTTTTTCTTATAATTGCGCATTTAACAAAGGTCCCCCTTATGTTTTTCATAGCCTACTCACAAATAATACATATCATGATATATTTTAAATACAGGCTATTTTAGTTTTACTGTCATGAGATAGATGTCAATTATGAAGATTATGCACGTAGGTGCATTAGGTGAAAAAGAAGGCTACTTTTAGGAAGGCCTAAATGTCAACTAGCCAGCCTTTTGGTTTCTGCTGTAAATAGTCAGGACTAGCTACAACATTTCATGATGTCGTTTAAATTGGACTTGGATGTTTTAACATGAGGAGCTCTTTTCCAAAACTTGCTTAACGCCATATAAAAAAAAAAATGTTGTCATGCTATTTTGCTGCGTACTGAACCTATTCACTGCTCCATCAACATTTAATGCCAAATCGCTATATTTCCTTGTTTAAAATACTGCAAGATGTAGTTCTTTGTCCAAACCGCGACAAGCGCAAAACCTATTTGTGCTGCCCTCGATATGTGTGGAGTATATCTTGGCTTTACGCTAAACACCTTCTGTTCATCACGACTCTGAAGACAGTTGTCAGTTGTCCACAGGTTTTTTGATTAGAAAAGGGTAGAACTGAGAATAAACAGAAAGCATAATCAGATAAATTCAATGTAAACATGTTGTAAACACACTTGTCATTAATTAAATGACTTATATTTAAATCCTTTTAACATACTTATATCTAAACATGTATTATGTATTTATAAACGATTTATCATATATTATACTTTTAAACCTTGGTCGCCATTTGACGTCAAACTGTGCAAAACAACTCTTAAAACGTCAAATAATGAATAACAATCATACAATCACACAATACATACAATCATATGCAACCATTCGGTTAAGGTTATAATATCACATTACATACCGACGATGCTACGCATGGCATACGATGTGAGCAGATATTGCTGGTGTAAACAAACAGTCAGACATAGCGGAACTCTTTGCCTTGTGCGTCCTTAATGCCTTTACGTGACTTCCTGAACTTCTTAAAGGGACCACTACCCCCTAGTGGCAGGTTACATGAATTGACGTAACACATAGGGAACTATATTACTGTCTTTGCTGGGAAAGACTTGAGTTATAAGTCCCAGAGGCCATTCATTTCTCTTTACTTGGTCGTCCTTGAGAAGCACAATGCTTCCAGGCTGAAGGTCCGGCTTGGAAGACTGCCACTTCCTTTGTAGTTGAAGTGAGGAAAGGTATTGTTTCTTCCATCTATTCCAGAAGGTTTGAGCCAGATGTTGGACTTGGCACCACTGGTGTTTATGGAGGTCTTTGACCTGGTCATCGACTGGGGCAGAAAGGATCCTCACTTTCTGAGTGAGGAGGGTTGCCGGTGTAAGTATGAATGGATCATCTGGATCAGTTGACACCGGTACGAGAGGTCTGCCGTTGATGATAGTGGCCACTTCCGCCATCAGTGTGGAGAGTGCTTCATGGGTCAGCTTTGATGTACCTAGCTGTAGGTACATAGAGTCCAAGATCCTTCGTGCTACACCAATCATCCTCTCCCATGAGCCACCATGTGAGAGGTGTGGGGAGGATTGAATATCCATCTGCAGCCTTGGTCCAACAGGAACTTCGCCACAGAACTGCTGTTCGATGTTGGAAGGAATCTTGAGCTCCGACTCTCAGAAGGCCATCGGCATTGATAAAGGGATCTAAGGATTTGAGAGGACTTTCCTTAGGGAGAGCTTCCCCCTTCTTTATGCAGGCGTACTCTTGGGCATATGTCTCTTCTTGAACTGCATGAATGACTGTTCTCTTAGCCTGCAAGAGTTCCTCAAACAAGCTCGCTTTGTGGCAAAGATGCCAGCCTTTGCAGCCTCTGCCTTTGGTTTGTAGACATGTCTTGAACAGACGGGCAATATGAGTGAGGCGAGCAATAGCATGAATCAGAGAGTTCCAACTGGAGAATTTGGAGAACCGCTGAGACCCAAATTGTTTGCTTAACATGCTCGTTTTCATAGTAGAGACATAAGGGCGGATCTCTGTGTCCAGAGAGGGGTTTAGCAGCTCAAAGGTGCTTGGCTCAGGAAGGGCTTGCTGAGTGTGTTTCAAAAAGGCGGGTCCATGAAACCAGCTGGTGCTTGAGAGATGTGCAGCAGTAACAGACCGTGTTGCAATGTCCGCAGGATTTAAATCTGTAGATACATACTGCCACTGCTCGGGACGAATGTAGATCTTTATCCGCTGGACTCGATTACTGACGTAAACCTAAAAACGTCTGGTGTCGTTACTGATATAGCCCAACAGTACCTTGCTGTCGCTGTAAAAAATTGTGTCGTCCATCTCCATGTCGATTTCTGAGGAGATAAGCTCAGCAAATTCTACCGCCAACACTGGACGGCACAAAGCTCCAGTCTTGGAACTGTATGTTCAGGGAGGGGAGCAAGCTTAGCTTGGCCCATGACGAAGCCAACGTGGACGTTTACGTCTGTATCTGTCAGTTTAAGGTAAGCAACTGACCAAATTGCTTTTCTGAAGGCATCGCAAAAGACAACAAGCTCTCTGCGTGATCTTTTTGCGGGAGAGATTTCTGAGTATGTCCTTGGAATCTGGAGACTGGTTAAATCCTTCAATGAGGATCGCCAAGTGTTTCATATCTCTTCCATCCCTTGAGGGAGTGGAGAGTCCCAGTCGCCGTTGTCCTGCGTAAGCTCTCGCAGGATTGCTTTGCCTTGAATGGTGACGGGGCGATGAAGCCCAGAGGGTCATAAATGCTGTTCACGGTCGATCGGACGCCTCGACGAGTAAACGGCTTTTCCTCTTTGGCTACATTGAAGGTAAAGGTGTCGGATATCAGGTTCCAGTTGAGACCCAGGCTACGCTGTGTAGGAAGTACGTCAGAGCCGAGGTCTAGATCTTTCAGGTCATTGGCGTGGTCGTCAGATGGAAAGGCTTCCATTACCTCTTTTTTGTTTGAAGCGATCTTGTGTAGTCGCAAGTTAGAGTCCAACAGAACTTATTGTGTCCTCCTCAGAGGGTCTGCTGCGGCCTCTACTGTGGGAAAAGCATCTTTAAGCCATCATCAACGCAAAAGTTGCGGTTTACAAACTGCTTGACGTCAGGGTCAGCATCCAGTACAGACTGCCTTAAACAGTAGATTGCCACTGCCGGGGAGGGACAATTCCAAAAGACATGGACCCTCATGCGGTATTCAACAATGTCTTTGAATGGGTTGTTATCTCTAAACCACAGAAACCTCAAAAAGTTGCGATCCCCTTCTCTCACCAGGCAACAGTGGAACATCTGCTGGATGTCTGCTTTTATGGCCACTGCCTCCACGCGAAACCTGATGAGTACCCCGAGAAGGGTATTGTTGAGGTTGGTTCCGGTTAAAAGGACATCGTTAAGTGACACTCCACCGTGCTGGGCGCTGGAGTCGAACACTACGTGGATGTTTCCAGGTTTCCTTGGATGATACAGGCCAAAGGATGGCAACCACCATCGCTCCTCGTTTCCCTTAAGTGGGGGTGCCTCTTCAGCGTGTGTCTTTTGGAAAATCTTCTCCATAAAGGTGAAGAAGTGCTCCTTCATCACTGGCTTCCTCTCAAGACTGTGCCTCAGTGATGAGAGTTGATTTAGAGCCTGGCCCTTGTTGTCTGGGAGAAGATGCCTTGGGGTCTTGAACGGCAGCGGAGCTACCCAGCTGTTGCTTTTGTCTTTCTTTAAGCCTTGTTCCATGATTTGAATGAATGTGATGTCGTCGATGGACGGAGCCACTTTGTTATCATCCTTGGTCTGCTGAAACACTGTGGAGCCTAACAGCTTGGCTTGTTTACAACAGGTAGGTGTCTCTGGAGGGTGCCCTCTTGGATGATTGGGAAGTTGGGAATGGCTGTATCTTTCTCTCACTTGAAAGACGTTTGGGCAGGGCTCAAATATGGAAGGGCGCTTCTGTTCAGTTGTGCTCGTGAAGTATGTATTCACTCTGGTGGGTTTGTGAATACCTCCTAAGCACACGTTGCCTACTATCACCCAACTCAGGTCGAGTTTCTGTGCGCAGGGAGCATCGTGAGGGCCGTTCAACTGCTTGCGCACCTTGTGGATTGAAATTATGTCTCGCCCAAGAAGAAACATGATGGGAGCATTTGGATCAAGCTCTGGGATGAGGTGAGCCACTGGTTTCAGGTGAGGGTGGTTTGATGCAGCACTGGGTGTCGGAATCTCCGATCTGTTGTCAGCTATGTCATTGCATTTCAAGAGACATGGTAGAGGGCAACTCGCTGTCCCATCCATGGATTCGATTTGGAAGCCTAGAGCTCTTCTTCCTGACGTTTCTTTCACTCCAGAGCAAGTCCGGAGAGAGTACGGCGAATTGGGACTTTGGACATTGAAGGCATTGAAGAACTCAACAAGCTAGTGATTTGTTGCTGTTCTCGTCGATGATTGCATATACCTTCAAAGCTTTATCACGATGGCCAGCAGGGAAGACCGTGACAAGGCAGATCTTAGAGCATGATCTGTCACTCTGATCGCGGCCACAGACTTCGGTGCAGCGGGTTGTGACTTCTGAAGATGGGGGAGGTTCTTGCTCCCCGCCATGCTCTGCAAAGGGGCGTGGCTCTTCCGTCCAAGGTGCTGGTCCTGGGTGGAGGGCAGAGCTATGCCTCTCACTTCCACAATCAAGGCATCCTGTTGTAGACTTACAGTTCTTGGCCATGTGTTGTGTAGATGTACAACATTTAAAGCAAATCCCGTTCTCTTTCAGGAATGCCTTACGTTCCTCTAAAGGCTTCTCGCGGAAGGCCCGACACTTCTGGAGTAGGTGAGGCATTTTATGGATGGGGCACAGTCTCTCATGATCGTCAGCTTTGTCTGAAGCACGAGAAGCTATACGAAGTACGTCTGTTTTGTGGACAGATATTTCCTTCTGTCTGTTTGGTATCCAAGGGGTTTTGTCTTCCTTTGGAGGAACCTCGGCTAGCCCAATAAACTTAAAGCATGGATCGTTTCTTATTAAAGCTTGTTGCCTAATAAAGTTGACGAAAACTTCAAAGGGAGAGAATGAGATCTTGTGCTGTATTTTGTAGCTGGATCCGAGACAAAGCCATTTCTCTTGTAGATTAAAGGGCAACTTTTGGACAAAGGGACTTATTCCCCGTGCTGTGTCTAGGTATTGGAGGCCTTGGAGATCTCCGTCTGCCTTTGCTGCCTCCAGTTCCATAAGGAGATCACTTAACTCATAGAGCTTTGAATAAACTCTGTTGGACATTTTAGGGAAGCTATTGATGCGTTGGAAAAGTAATTCTTCAATCACTTCGGGTGCTCTGTAACATGTATCCAGTCTATCCCATATCATCTCAATTCCCCTATCCCTAAGTTCACGTTGACGGCCCTGATCTGTTTGGTGTGCTCAGCAGAATCTTTTCCCAGCCACTTGACCAACAAATCCATTTCCTCACTAGCTGTCATATCTAAGCCTCTAACCACATTCTTAAAGGACCGTTTCCAGGCTCTGTAGCTTTGTGGTTGGTCGTTGAATTGGATCATGCCTGTGGTGACCAGCTCGCGGCGAGCGAAATATCTGTCATGTTTGATTGTTCATGGTAGGAGTTCTGGGGTGTGTCCCTTGGTGTGGGTGGAAAGGGAGGACTGGGATTTCTGGACCTTTCTCTAGGTGAGTGATGATTTTCTTGCCTATTTGTTGAGTAGAGATGTGTTTCTGGAGTGAGCCGTGGCTGCTGAGTTGTTACTTTCGGGTACGGTGTTGAGGAGAAAAAGTCAGCGTTGGCTTGGCTGCACTTTATGTTGAAGTGTGGGTTTTGGATGGGGTCTAGTGACGCTGGATCTGCGTATAGCCGGCTGATTCCCGTTTGAGAAGTCTGTTGCGGCTCTGGTGCAGCTGTACTTTATTTTGCTCTCTGGCCTGTTCAGCAACATATTATTTGGTACACTCTGTAGGGTCGAGGCGAGTTTCACCTAGTTGGACTGAGTGTGGTTTGGAGCTTACTCTGTCAGTGTCATCAACAGCTGCCTCCAAGACTTCTGCTTCGGCTGCGGCCATTTCTTGCTGTAGCGATAGCATACTCATTTTTGCTTCTAGCTGTGCCTGTTCTACTTTTAGGTCCATTTCCTTCTCTGCATACTGCAGTCGTGCCTTTGCCGCCTCTGCTTTTGCATGAGCCATGGTAGAAGCAGCCACGGCGGAAGAATTATTTGATCATTTTGTAGAACATGATGCTGAGGATCTTGTACGTGCAGAGCCTTCTTTGCTTTCCATTGTTTGTATCTAAAGTATGCTGCGTTATCATTTACTGTGCTGCCCTCGATATGTGTGGAGTATATCTTGGCTTTACGCTAAACACCTTCTGTTCATTACAACTCTGAAGACAGTTGTCAGTTGTCCACAGGTTTAATGATTAGAAAAGGTTAAAACTGAGAATAAACAGAAAGCATAATCAGATAAATTCAATGTAAACATGTTGGAAATACACTTGTCATTAATGAAATGACTTATATTTAAATCATTTGAACATACTTATGTCTAAACATGTATTAAACGATTTATCATATATTATACTTTTAAACCTTGGTCGCCATTTGACGTCAAACTGCACAAATCAACTCTTAAAACGTCAAACAATGAATAACAATCATAAAATCATACAAAAATAAGGTTATAATATCACATTACATTCCGACAATATTACGTATACGATGTGAGCAGATATTGCTGGTGTACACAAACAGTCGGACATAGCGGAACTCTTTGCCTTGTGCGTCGTTAATTCCTTTACGTGACATCCTGAACTTCTTAAAGGGACCACTACCGCCTAGTGGCAGGTTACATGAATTGACGTAACACATAGGGAACTACATTACGGTAACAGAACACTATTTTTAGCCTAAATGCGATGTATCCACCTCGCGCATGAGGGCAGTGGGACAACGTTGCGTGTGAGGCCGAAAGGGTTCACCTTGTCAGACTTGGCCCTAGTCCTATGCCACGTAGTCCCTCTGCCCTGGAGGGTTCACCTGAACTCCACACTCTGGGCCACTCACTGCTTACCTTAGTAACTAGGGTGAGGAAATCCCGAGTGGTGAGGAAACCTGGAGGTTTTGTGGACCCTCCAGAGCAGCCGGACCGTGTCGCATGTGAGGCCAAAATGGTTCACCTTGTCTGACTAGGGGGAACAGAGAGTGGCCCCGAGTGGGGAGGTCTTTATTTCATGCATATGCATTTATTTGATTTATAGTATGAGATGAGTCCCTGTAGCAACCAATAACCTTATAACGGCCAATAACGTAATAACTGCCAAAGAAGCACGACTCCGTCGAAGCGTCACAGAGTTGGATACATGGAGTACTAAAACGGAACCCTTCCTCACAAGGGAAGCAGCTCAGCTTCTAGTCCAATCACTGGTCATCTCCCGCCTTGACTACTGCAACTCGCTCCTGGCTGGACTCCCTGCCTCTGCGATTAAACCTTTGCAGCACATCCAGAATGCGGCAGCGCACCTCTTGTTCAACCTACCAAAGTTCTCACATGTAACCCCCCTCTTCCGGGACCTCCACTGGCTCCCTGTAATAGCTCACATCACATTCAAAATGATGGTACTGGCATACAAGGCAGTCAATGGAACTGCCCCTGCCTACCTCCAAGCGTTGGTCAAGCCACACACCCCAGCTCAATCCCTCCGCTCAATTACCTCAGCTGGACGTCTGGTACTGCCATCGCTAAGAGCAAGCAAAGGTCGGTCAGCAAAGTCACAACTTTTCTCTGTTTTGGGACCTCAGTGGTGGAACTAGCTCCCTGCCGAAGTCAGCATCCCAGAGTCGCTCACCAGCTTCCGCAAAAGACTCAAAACTCACCTGTTCAGAGTTCACCTCGACTCTGCATAGCTACCCAGCCCCTTCCGGCCACCATTGTATGTTGTTCGTCCTGGCGCACTTATGTACGCACTTATTGTACGCACTTAATCTACGTTGCACTTATTCATAGTACTTAATTGTGTAACATCTGCAGTAGCTGCTATCACTGCTGTACACAGGGAATGGGTTAGCCTAGCTATTGTTAGTACTTGCACTTGGTTCTATGAACATCTTTACTGTACCGACATCGATATATTGTTTCACTTCTTATGAGAAATGTACTTATTGTAAGTCGCTTTGGATAAAAGCGTCTGCTAAATGCCCTAAATGTAAATGTAAATCTAAGAGTTACATATACATCCAAATTGAATCTTTGCTCCATTAAGGCATCCTGTTGAGGGGGTATGAGGGTGGAGGGGCATGTGTTGCAAGATGCAATCTTAGCGCAATATTAATACATATTAATATATAATAATTAATAATGTGCATGTTAAAAGACATGTTATGTTACATTGCTCATTTAAATATATTGAGGTGAGGTCCCCATTGGCAACCTTTGAAACACACACAGTCATATGACAAAATTAGCATATGAAAACGACGTATGATTACGTCACAGGTCCCCTCAAGGGTCTTCTACCTGACGGTAAACTTAGACTTAAATGATGGCTGTTAAAACAGCTGCACATGGCGTGTGGATCAGTTTCTGCCTTGTATGTAGACCACTCAGAAAGGGTGGTTCCCAACAGGCTACATTTTGTCATGTGTCCCCACATATATCCCCACGTGTGTATGTGTGTTTGTGTGTGTGTGTGTGTGTGTGTGTGTGTGTGTGTGTGTGTGTGTGTGTGTGTGTGTGTGTGTGTGGAGGTGTGTGTGTGTGTGTGTGTGGGGGGCTTTTAAAAACCAGCCATACATCAAGTTGTGTGTCCGATGACTGCTGAGAGGTGCTTTGTCTGATTTATTTCTTAACGTTAATGGGGTGGATTTGTCGCAGGTTCTTGTGTTTTCTTCAGGGTTCTTATTACTTCTGTGCGTGTGTGCTTTGTTTCATCATTAAAATCCGTCCTTGGATAATCTGGAAGGAGTTGGTCAGAATGTCGAGTCCCAAGCAGGACTGGGGGGGGGGGGGAACCATCGCTGATGTCTGATATTCGACGAATATTCAGAAAATGAATGTGGGTGCTGGGGGTGATAAAGTGCTCCCTGTCACGTGAGGGGCGTGCTGAGTTAGGCTATCATCAGTGAGCCATAACCCACTGGCTCATTTTCACGTCTGATACCGGGGTCCGTTAGTTATACTCTCTCTCTCTCTCTCTCTCTCTCTCTCTCTCTCTCTTTCTCTCTCTCTCTCTCTCTCTCTCTCTCTCTCTACACGCCTCACAGAGTACCTCGGTTGGTCTCTTTCGCATAAACAGACCACCTAATTAAATATGAATACATTTCCATCGCTAATACAATGGGCTGCAATTAACGGACCCCCAGCTCTCCTTTCAGCGGCTCCAAGGTGTGGCGTCCTGACGGTGTTTATAATCGTATTCCACCACAGCACCGCTACCGCTGCTATGCTATGGTGTGTGCAAACGGGTGGAGAAGGGAGAGGGTGTGTAGGAGTTGGTGAAGGAAGACGATTGATTCAACGTTTCTGAGGCCATGCCAGCACCGGAATACAAAAAAAAACAAACCAGCCAACCCCTGTCCCCCCATCACCGCCACAGACATGAGGAAGGTGTATTCATAACAAATGCTGCGGGGGGCGGAGGAGCCGTCGCGAGTGCCAGCACACCGGCGTCACATATCATAAATCAAATCAGGGCGTATACCGTCGGCGGGCCGTTTTGTAAAAGTTTAATTCATTTGAAGGCGCACGTTTCTACAAGCTCTGCTTACAAATGAGGGAAATGAAGTGTGTGTGTGTGTGTGTGTGTGTGTGTGTGTGTGTGTGTGTGTGTGTGTGTGTGTGTGTGTGTGTGCGTGCGTGTGCGTGTGTGTGTGTGTGTGTGTCTGCTTATTTTACCAACCCCCCTATTATGCTACTTCCTTTCAAAATGCATAGACTTTTGCCAGAGGTTTTTATTTTGCATATGTCGAAAGCGATGAGGGGAAGGGGTACTCCATGCATACACACCAATGAAGTATTTATATTTCTCTACACAAGCAATACTTGTCTCCCATCCTACAGGATTGTGTTCTCAACAATAACCTTGGATCCTATGC
Organism: Pollachius pollachius; assembly: GCF_949987615.1. Taxonomy (NCBI): domain Eukaryota; kingdom Metazoa; phylum Chordata; class Actinopteri; order Gadiformes; family Gadidae; genus Pollachius; species Pollachius pollachius. The sequence goes on along the minus strand of NC_136947.1, from coordinate 20,848,573 downwards.
TACCAATAGCATTATCATTCAGTCCAACGGTTAGCCTACTTCCTTTTCCCACCAGTGATAAGCAAGGCGCTAAACAACGGATATGTGAAGAGGCTGGATGCAACGCAGGAAACAAATGTTCTCCAAATAATAAACTATCTTTCTCAGGCTCAGGACACGGCACCACAATATACAGACAAAAACAAGAATACTTGCTCAGTATTAATCTCTTCATGCATTATATAAAATACTAGAAACTAGAAAAGCATTAGCGAGAGCGGAAAAATAACAATTGTATTATCATCATGAAATGAGTGGATCCGGACAGATTTCTTCAGTTCCTCCTTCATATTTACCATTTGAGGACCTCATCCATCTTCTGTGGCTCATTAACAACAAACCGACGTCAGACTAATGCCGTCAGGCAGACCAGGGACTGCCCTTCACTTCAGAGACACATAATTGTTATACATCGGCTAGGGTGAAATTAAATGCTGTTTTGCTTTGCGGCCAATTACCTTTATCTTTCTCACATGACAAGAGTTGATGTACCTTAAAAGATATCTGATTTGGATAAGAATATCCACGGCGGAAGGGATAATGGTCCAACTCAACGGGAGTAGGCCTATGGCTGTTGAGGGGTGAATTGGGTTCTGTTTAAGAACAAGCTGACTGGTTTAGTAAGGAAGGGGTGTTCAGAGTAATCTAATGGGTCAGGGTGTGGGACTCCCACCCCAACCTACCTGCACCCTTGATGATCAACAAGCCTCACCCAGGGGTTCTTTGGCCTCAGGTCTTTCATCCACTGCCTCCCCAACACAGAGGGACGGTTCCCTTGGAGGTTGTCCTGTTGTTAAACCTAACCCTGAAAACCACCCCGTCCCTAAAACCAAACCCTAACCAGGCCGGACCCCCGAGGTTGAGGAGCTCTGTCGGAGACCCAACTGCTCCTCATTGGCATACATCAAAAAACTAAATTCACTGTGGAAGTTGCTTTGGATAAACGTATCAGCTAAATAGAAAAGTAACTATGGTAAATATAATCCAAATTGTACTTTTGTAACCCAGTTCATGTAAGGGACTTATTCTGAAGGGGCAGAACGGAAGTGTCTGCGTGTGGGTCGCTGTTTTGACTGAGTTAACCGATTCTTCCTTTATATATTACCCAAGTATAGGCAACAATAAAATGGACGAAACTGTTGGGAAAAGTGGTGAAAAGTTTAGTTAAGTAATAAATCACTTCTAGCGTGGTTAGTTTAGCTGTTCACAGTTTAGCTAGTATGCGTGGAGAGTCCGTGATGCGTCCAGCGTGAGGACTTCAGCCTTCATCTCATCGTCGTTGTGAGCTCAGTTAAAAAGAGCTACATAAATGAGATAAAAGAAGCAAAATGTGGAAGTTTAACGAGGACCCGTTGGACTACAGGCAGCGCTTCAGGGAAAGACCGTTCTCCAGCAATGTAAAGATTGAACTTCCACCGCCCTTCACGAGAGGAGAGAAGCAAAGTTTCCCCTGCTGGGCCAGGCAGTATGAGGTTGCCATGAAGGCGCTAGTGGGAGGCACTGAAGGTGACTATGACTTTGAAGTGGTCTGGATTTTACCAACGCGTCTGTCCAAAGCTGCTTTTCTGTTATGGGATGGCCTGCCCGCAGCCGTCCAGGCAGACTATAATGCAGTGAAGGAAAAGTTGCAGGAGGCCTTTGGACAAAAACATTTTCTGGACTGTTTCAGAGCGAACATCGCTGCCCGCCTCCGTGCTCCAGGCGAGAGCTTGGATGTGTATGCATCCGAAATAAGTAAACTAGTTCTGGAAGCATTCCAAGGTTACGGCGACATAGCTCAGAAAGAAGAGAAGTTTTGCAGGTTTCTGGCGGGGCTCGACCCGGCCCTGAGAGCTAAATGTCACGAGCAGGGGGCTACTGATCTGGATGAGGCCCTCATCATCGCCAGCCGATGTGAGATGGCTCGAGAGGCTTTACAGATTGACTATGACAACACTCCAATACGCCAGACTCCGACTGGAGGCGGTGCAGCAGCAATGGTGCACTCCATATCTGATGGAGGTGGCTTGTGCAGAAACATGGACAGACTGACTGAAGATATGAGAGAAATGAGAGTGGAAATGAGATGAATGGCAGAGGAAAACAAGAAACTGAAATTCAATAGCTGGGGAGATGAAGGAAGAATCGCTCACCCAGTGCGTGGAGGCCAGTGCCAGTATATGTGTGGTGAGCAGGGCTGCCAGTCGCGTCGCCCGCGGGGTGGCCACAGGTGGCGCTCACCCGACCGTGGCTGGCGTGAACGAGAAGCGGAAGGAGGTCCCGGCAGAAAACAGGATTACAAGGCGTCCTTTGGTCACCGAACCCCCTCTCCAACTAGGCGGGAACCTAGAGCTCCAGAGGTTCCTTCCAGGATGATTCACAGAGAAGAAGAGGGATGCGTTTTCTCTCATCCAAGAGGGAGGATCCTGCCAACCGTTCGGGAAAAGAGATGTAGCTGATGTTGCGGCCCAAACGTCAGCTACCGCACTTTGGGGCCCTTTAGAGCGAGAAATGCTTCTCTCCTCAGCAGGTAACATCCAATTACATGACACAACAGACCAGCAGCATACCTCATATGTAAGGGGCAGCATCGAAGGGACCGAAGTCAATATATTAGTGGACTCAGGAGCCACAGAGTCATTTATCAGTGCTTTTTTTCGCATGTCAGTTCTGGCACTACGTAAACGTCCCTTAAATGCAGACTTCATTGTCGCAAGTGCTGTGAATGGCACATTGGGCACCGTTACTGCAACTCTATGTCTAGGGGAAGACTCCTGGCAGCATGTTCTCCATTAGGGGGTCGAGACAAGCAGCACTGTTGGGACTTGACTTTCTAAATGTCAACCATGCACTACTGGAATATGCTTGTGGTAAACTACAATTATGGGACACTGTAATTCCCCTTTTGAGTGCCAAAGACTTGATTCCAGGGTGTTGCAATGTTTCCATTACCACTGACACAACAATACCCTACCTCAGTGAGATGCTGGTTCCAGTAAATGTGTCCCTAGCTGGCCTCATTGACCAGCTCCCGAACTTTGTGGGCTACTTAGCACCTGTGGCAACCCGTTTCCCCGATTGTCAGATACCCGGTAGGAATTACACAGAAAACAGGGGTTAAAGCCGCAGCCGGCGTTTATTTCCGCAGCATAAATAGTCTGTATACTCGTGCTAGGGTCTCCGTGAGCCTCTAGCTCGCCGGCGTGGTGCGGAATCCCTCCGTGTCGCTTTCTCGTGGTGCGGACTCTCTCCGTGGCACTCCCTCGTGGTGCGGACTCTCTCCGTGGCACTTCCTCGTGGTGCGGACTCTCTCCGTGGCACTTCCTCGTGGTGCGGACTCTCTCCGTGGCACTTCCTCGTTCGCCCGGTCTGGTGCGCCTTTTAAACCCGGCTTCTGGTCCTTTCCCTTCCTCCGGCCAGGTGTCCCTGATTGCGCTGATTGGGGGGAGAGACGTGGTGCTCTCTGTCGCCGGCTGGGGGTTGGCGACGGTAAACCAAGTCTACTGAGTGTCCTCGGACCCGCCCGGTCCGAGGTCCGGCGGCGGGATGCCACACTCCTCCACCGCTTGCTCAGGCCCCTGGTCGTCGGTGAGCCCGCTCAGGCAGGCATCCCGGCGTGACAGGGCGTCGGCGTTCCTGGCTCCGGCCATCCACTTCAGGGGGGCGTGGTTGGTGACCAGGATGACCTCCCTCCCAAGGAGATAGTACCTGACGTTCTGGAGGGCTGGGAACCACCGCGTCACTCGAGCGTTGGCGTCCCTGGCTCCGGCCATTCACTTCAGGGGGGCGTGGTTGGTGACCAGGATGACCTCCCTCCCTAGAAGATAATACCTGGTGTTTCGGGGGCCCCGGAACCACCGCGTCACTCGTGCGCCGGTGTCCCCGGCTCCGGCCATCCGCCCCAGGGGGCCACGGCCGGCGACCAGGACGACCTCCCTCCGCCCTCCACCGGCTCCGGGCCCGATCGGCCCACCCGCGGCCCAACGCGATCTGCCGCAGCGGCCCAGCGGTCGACGCACCCCTGGGGCCGGGGTCCCCGGCCACCTCCATCAGGTCGTCGTCGCCATCGCCGTGGCCCGTGGGTCCAGAGGGGACCAGGCGGTCGTCGGCGCTCCCGTCGGGATCCGGAGGCCCCACAGGTCCACCTGTCCCACGGAGGCCGTCCCCATACCTATCCAGCGTGACGGCGTCCCCGCTGGGGATCGACACGGACAGGCGATCATCCTCCGCCCCTCCAGCGGAGTCCCTTGCTCCGACCGACGTCCCCGCCGCCTCCGTCTCGGTGCCGACGCCGGCCCCTGGCTCGGCCCCGAGCCCCGGCTCCAAGTCGGCCCCGAGCAGCGCCACGGCCCCCGGCTCCGGCGAGGCCCCTGTCGCGGGCCCGGCGTCGATGTCGGACCCCGGATCGGCCTCGAGCTCTGGCTCCGAGTCGGCCTCGAGCAGCGCCACGGCCCCTGGTTCCGGTGAGGCTGCGGGCTCAGCCTCCTCTGTTCGCCCTCCAGGGGGCGACGGAGGCCTGGTGGCCCCGTAGGCCTGTTGAGCTCCCCTCACCCCTCTGCGGGGTGGTTCTCTCCGGCTCCGGAGTTCACGCGCCGGGTCCTGTAGCCGGTGGAAGATCGGGCAGTCCTTCCCGATTAGCAGCGGCACCGGTAGTTGGGGTACGATCCCTGCCCGCGTCGTGAATACCCCGTGCGGGGTCCGGATGACGACGTGGCAGGTCTCGAACGTCCGGGTGTCCCCGTGTATGCAGGTCACCTCTATGGGTGCGCCCTCCTTCCCGCCCGCCAAGTCGGGGCGGAGGAGAGTGACCACGCTGCCGGTATCCACGAGGGCCTGCGTGTCCTGGGTCATTACCCGCGCCGGTATGGTCGGGCTTCCCGTTTTCCCCTGCGCCCAGCAGGTCGCTCGCATGCATCGCTGCGTCTGCTGCCGGCGTGGCTCGTCTCGCGGCCCCTCCTCCCACGGCCTCGTCTCCTGCGGCCTCGTCTCCCGCGGCCTCATCTCGGGCCGCGTCGTCTCTGGCGGCGTCTTCCTTTTAAACCAAGTCTACTGAGTGTCCTCGGACCCGCCCGGTCCGAGGTCCGGCGGCGGGATGCCACACACCCAACCTCCAAAACAAATGTGGGTGTGTTGTGGCTCACACAGTGATGTCAGTGAGAGAAAGGGTTACTACAGCCCGCATGTTAAACCCTACAGATCAGGACATTGTACTCAGAGAGGGTATGCACCTGGGGGAGTTTTTCTCGGTGGATGAGTCTGAGCTTGTTTCACTCCCGCAGGTTGCTGTCGAGACAGTCTCTGCTATTTCACCAAATGAGCTGCTCCCTGTGTCACTAGAGGATTCGCCCATCAGTCAGCAACAGAAAGCGCGATTGGGTGCTCTGCTTGTAGAACACAGGGAGATATTCAGCACATCAAAAAGGTTGACAGGCAAATGTACACTTATAAAACACCACATCAAAACCGGCCACCATAGTCCCATGCGACAGCGTGCCTATCGGACCTCACCAGACAAGCGAGAAGAGATAGACAGGCAGGTGGCGGCCCTTCTAGCTGATGGGGTGATTGAGGAAAGCTGTAGCCCCTGGGCCTCACATCCTCTAGCTGGCTCCCGGTGGTTCACCACCCTGGATTTCACAAACGGTTACTGGCAGGTGGAGGTCGCTTAGGACGACAGGGAGAAAACTGCCTTCAACACCGGCAGGGGTCTCTATCAGTGGCGGTCGATGCCAATGGGCCTCACCTGCAACATTTCAACGTATGATGAAGAGGGCTTCCCTGGCAGGTGTGCATGGTCTATCTCAATGATGTGCTGATCTACAGCCCCACCTTTGAGGGACATCTTTCCTCTCTGCGTGAAGTGTTTTCCAGGATTCAAACAGCAGGCCTCAGGTTAAACCCTAAAAAATGTAATCTTGCCCAAGATCATGTGGTATTCCTCGGCCATGTTGTGTCCCGCCATGGCCTGCAGCCAGACCCTCGAAACACAGACAAAGTCAGAACATGGCCCACACCAAAGACTCAGACCGAGGTGAGAGCATTTGTGGGCCTTTGCTCATACTATAGACGTTTTATCTAGGGTTTTTCCCGGCGTGCAGCTCCTCTGCACCGCTTAACATGCAAAGAAATACTGTTCCAGTGGACAACGGAATGTGAGGAAGCCTTTGAATATTTGAAGGGAGTACTTGTGTCCCAACTGTCACAATGCCAGACTTTCATGTTCCCTTTAAAGTGTATACAGATGCCTCCACGGATGCTGTGGGGGCTGTGTTGGCTCAGGACAGGGACGGGCTGGAGAGAGTGGTGGTGTATGCTAGTCAGTCGGTCAGACTGAAAAACGCTGGTCCACATTCGACAGGGAGTTGGGGGCTGTCGTGTGGGCTGTACGCCAGTTCAGACACTACATTGGATCAGCCGCTTTCACCATTATAACTGACCATAAGCCTCTGCTGGGTCTTTGCAGCATGTCGATTGACAAGAACCCCACAGGAAGGAGAGCGAGATGGGTGTTAGAACTAGAACCTTTTAACTGGGTCATGCAGCACAAAGAGGGTCGGCAGCATGTCAATGCTGATGCTCCCTCAAGGCGGCCTCAAAACCCAGGGTCTGGTGTGGTGAATAACACCCATCAGGAGACAGCTGCTCAGGTGAATTCTGTTGGCTCAGACACGGAGCCATTGATTCCCCGGTCAGACATCTTCTCATCTCCGTCATCTGCTGTGGACCCCTGCACCTCTGACCTCACCACAGGGCAGCAAGTGGACACAGACAGTGAGTCTGACATGTCTTTCATGCATGCACTTTCACATGACGGGACTGGAATAAGAGAGCTGCAAAAGACCGATCCTGACACAAGTGCATTGTTACAATGGATTGAGGGGAGTGGTTTTCGACCGCCGCGGGGGCACATGAAAGGAAGCTTTCGGCAATGTTGGAAATTGTGGACTGAATATCCCCGCCTTGCTGTAATAAATGGACTGCTCTGCCGGACAGGGAAATCTTCCCGCACGGGGAGGTGACATGTGTCAGGTGGTCGTGCCCTCCTCGGGGGTAAAGGTCCTGCCTCTGCACACTTTTCTGCGGCGCGAGTATGGGAACGGGCAAGGCAAACTTTTTATTGGCCCTCTATGTTTAAAGATATTCAACAGTGGTGCGAGCAGTGCATCCCATGCCAAACCCACAGAGCCCCAGCGCCCAAGCATAGGGCGCCGATGGGGGGTTCTCAAGCTACTCTACCATTTCAGAGAGTGGCGACTGACATTCGTGAACTGTCTATGACTTTTAAGGGTAACAGATATGTATTGGTGATAGAAGACTACTTTACCAAATTTGTAAATCTGTATGCTCTTCCTAACCAAACAGCCCAGGCGGTAACACAGTGTTTGTTCGAGGATTATGTTTTAGTGCATGGTATTCCAGAAGCTGTTCACAGTGATCAAGGTCGGCAGTTTGAAGCCGAGATTGTGCAAAGACTGTGTACATTTTTAGGGATTAAAAAGAAATGCACCACCCTGTATAATCCCAAATCAGATGGCATGGTTGAACGCTTTAATCTGACCCTCATTGACCATCTTGCCAAATCGCTGCTTGCTTGTGGTGGTGAATGGGACGATTATCTGAAACATGTGGCTTTCGCCTATAATACGTCTGTTCATTCCAGCACCAGCTACTCTCCCTACTATTTGGTTCATGGACGGGAAGCTCGGATCCCGGTGGACGTGCTGGTGCCATCACAGGTATCATCAGACCTACCTTCTTCTCATGCAGACTTTGTGGCCTCTATGGCAGGGATGCTGGAGACAGCGTTTGGTGGTGCCAGACAGAGCGGTGTCCAAGCACACAAAAAATAAAAGCTGTGCTACGATGGAGCCGTCCGTCACACACCATATGTAGTAGGAGATTTGGTGTGGCTTTATAATCCCACAGAGGACTGTATGGAACTTTCTCCCCACTGGAAGGGACCATACCGGGTGCTGGCTGTGTTGGGCTCTCAAGGAGAGCTTGGGCTCACCTATCGGATAGCCTGTCCTTTGGACTCTGACGGACGGACACAGGTAGTCCATTACGACAGACTGAAACATTATACACTGCCACTGCTCTCTGGTTTGTCAAGTTGCCCTCCTACTTCCCCTCTTCATGCAGAACCACAGCAGGACGAGGTACCCTGCTATGGGGACTGGATAGCTGAGAAGCCCCTCGTTGCTGTGGGCACGGGGGTGCCACAACAGACTGTATCCCGTTCAGGAAGAGCTGTGAGACCAGTTCATTTCAAGGACTTTATCAGTTATGGTTAGCCAGTTCATTTCAATGCAAGCAGGGTGTCTAGCAATGTGTGGTATTATATCTGAGCTACAAATGCAGGTTGACATGCTGTTTGAATGTTGATTTATTATTATTTCTGTGGAGCTGAACGTAAATGTTGTACCGCAACTATTTTAAAGGGATACTTCACTGGTGGAGATATGAAGGTTATATGAAGTAAATAATTCTATGTATTATAAATGTGCAAAGAAATTTGAAATCGGTTCATCCTAGCCTGAGAAAAGGCAGAATGTCTCTCTGTCTCAAAAGTAAGAAATCCTCAAACTCCCACAGTGCATTGCGCCCGCTGCACCCCCCGCCTGTTTCCGTTTGGAGGGGGAAGGACCCATGGTCCTAGCACGAGTGGTAGCGCGAGCAAACTTTGTGTAAACATATCCCAGTGATACGTTGACTAGTTTAGACATCTTCCCTCGTTTTTTCAAACGCATCATTTGTATATTACTGTACAGCATAAAAACATTTGCTAATTACAGTAGCTCAGCATATCAAGTGTTTGTACTCAACCTTTTCTCCCCAGTTGAAATAATTGTTGATCTTATACAGTAGGCCTACTTTAGTATAACAGCACTTGGTTGAGTAAACAAATCACAACAACCAACATGAATATGAAGTTTTAGAACTGTTTTACCCAACTGTTCAGATGAGGTGTAAAGCCTGGGTGAGAGGTTACCACACAAGGCCCCGTCCTTACCCCCTTTATTATTTTTGCAAAATAACAACTATTTTGATTATGAATAGTGGGTATGATGCTCCATGTTTATGGTTAAGGATATAGTATGAAATTCCCTTGGTTTTTGGCTCCGCTTGTGGCTCCGCTTTCTTTTTCTTAAGTGCGCTTAGGATGTTGCTGTGTGGAAACGGGGACGTTTCTTTTTGAAGGAGGGGAGTTATGTAACCCAGTTCCTGTTAGAGACTCTTATTCTGAAGGGGCAGAACGGAAGTGTCTGCGTGTGGGTCGCTGTTTTGACTTGGTGTTGGGAGCGCTGAAAATAAAGTGCATCGCCCCGTTCAGTGAATGAAGTTAACCGATTCTTCCTTTATATTGTGGCAAGCAGCACTGGAAGGACGAGACGGGAGCCCAGCAACTCTTGCGCCCCTTACACCGCACGACTACGAGAGTTGCCTTTAATGAACACACACACATGACACACCAAAACACACTCAACATAACTAATTAACATAAACGTCTCGTTGATGGTGTCGGGAACAGTAACTCAAAACACACAGCAACACTAACCCACCCACAGACAAACAAACCCCACACAATGTCTCTGCCGCAAAGGACCTGGGAGGGCGCCAGAGGTCCAACTTGCGATGGTCCTAACCCCCCCCCAGAATCTCTTGCGGCACCCTGAACTCGGCGACCACACCCATGGTCGCCACACAGCCCCCCACCAGGGGTCAGATGTCCCGACGACCCCAACACCCAACGCATAGTTCAGAGTGTTCAGGGGGCCGGCGCCGCCACCTTGGCCCCTGCCAGCGGCGGCCCCATTGCGGCGCAGCCTTCCTTCCTTGTTGGGACACCCATCTCCAACAGTCCTCAGAGGTCCTTGGGGTGTGGTCGGGGACCACCTCCATCGGGGCCCACACCAGGTTACGCTGTAGGGGGGCTCTGGAGCGCCGTTTGGGCACCCCGTCCTCCGCCGCCCTCCGACGTCTGGCCCTCCGACGGCCACGCCGGCGGCTGGGACGAGGATGGGTGGCACGCTGCCCCGTCCACCCAGTCCTCGACCAGCCCCAGCTGCCCACACTGCTGCGGCTCATGGTCAGCCCTGTTGTGCAGCCACAGCGCATGGGAAACCTCAGCCGTCTCGGTGGCGGGAAGGGTGGCCGTCCGGACCCGGCCCTTCCGCTGCCTGGACTTGACCCCCACGTTCTTTGTGTCGGGGGGGGGGGCTGCCCCAGCCGCGTCCACGGATGCACCACCGCGACGGCGGCAGAGCTCCACCTCAGCCCGTTCTGCCTGGTCCAGAGCTGCATCGAGGGTCTGGTTCTCGGTGAGGTGGACATGCTGCCCCAGACACTCCGGCTGCAGTCCCCGCAGGAAGGCGTGGAGCACCAGGGCCTCCCGTGCAGCCGCAGAGAATTCCGGGTAGCCGCGTCGGGTCAAGAGCTGGACGTCAGCGGCGTAGACCCCAGGCTCTCCTTCTCCTTGCGGCGGTGAGAAGCCAGCAACTGCCGGCTCAGGTCGCCGAAGACCCGTTCGCCGAAGCGCCTCTCCAGTGCTCTGATCAGAGCCTGATCTCGCTGCTCCGCTTGGTCCAGGTCGAGCAGCACCCGTGCTGCCGTCCCCTCCAACGCAAGAGCAAGGTGGACAACCGCCTCCTCGGCCCCCCAGCCGTTGTGCCATTCAGCCAGACGGAACTGGGCCAGTGCTCCCGTGCCGTTGCCCCGGAGAACTTCGGCAGAAAAAGTTGTGTTTCCCTCCACTGCCTACAACCCAGCCAAAAATGATGCTATTCGCTCTTTCGCTATCATTTCGGTCGCCTGATGTGGTGTAGTCTCTTGCTCTGGATCGTCTCTAAGCAAAGCAGCGAGCTCGAGAATCAATGTGACGCAAGGCAGTATCACTCGAGACACAACGTTTATTCAGATCAACAAAACATTCCTACAGATCGTCCAAGGGAGATAACGCCCCTGACTAGTTATTTCAGTAAAGTAGCCTATACGAGCAGAAAAGTGGCACACGGGGTTTGCGCGCCCTTCTCCGGTGCGATCCGGTGCAGGCATGTTGGTCGCTGTTTCGGACCCTGCATCCCGCTGCTCATCTAGAGCTGCAGCGGCCTCCCACAGCAGCTCCGCCACCGTCTTCTCCGCCATTTTCACGTTGTTACTATATACGCCAACCCAGTCAAACCTTGCACAATGCTAGACATAGAAAATAAAGTGCCATGTACTAGGTCGTGGATGATCAGCTGGTCTGACGAGGAAGTGACATAGTTCCCGCCCAGACGCGATTAACTGATACGTTTTGCAAAACGTTTTTCAAAATCTTTTGCAAAACGTTTTTCAAAATCTTTTGCAAAGCGTTTTGCATAATCTTTTGCAAAACGTTTTGCGGATTGGAATGTAACTTGAATTTCGCAACACACGGAGCGTGGCGAAGTGCATTGCAATCAGAGGGACGCTATAGCTTTTCAATTTGAATGAAGGAACTATAACTTTTGCAAATTGTATCGAGGATTTCATTGTCACTTTGCATATTAAAATACACTTTGAATAACGTATTTACAAATTACATCATTAAATTGCATGATGAATTGTCAATTGCATAATGTAATGACTTATTGAATTGCAAATTGCATTGCCATTTGAATTTTGCTACATATATGCTTCCATACGTCAGTGCTGCGCTTCTGGAGAGCGCCCATCGGAAACAAGGCTGAATCAATATTTGTAAACTCCAGATGTCGCATTAATTATTGCAATAGCACATGTACACATTGCCCCCCCCCCCCATACCCCCAGCCTGTCAGGAGTATTGTATGAACAGAAGTACAGCCATTAAAAGTCCATGTTTGTAAAACGCTGGGTACAATTTATGCAGAGTGTTGATTTCTCCCCCTGAAGGATAAGCCGCTTGAAGAAGACTGTACACAACCGCCGGCACCCACAACCGCTGGCACTCACTTTAAACGGTTATTCTGCACACATCTCAAATGTCACGGCTTGTCTTTCTACCTTGTATATTTAACGTGTCAGCACACAGCCTGTGACTACATTTGGTTGATTTTTGTGGTTTTCCAAACAGCGTAAATTAAGCAGAATGGCATTTACATTTTTTTAACAAATGGAATAATCTTTAATATTTTAAGGAAATATGTTTATAATAATAAAAAATCTTAAAGTGGAACATTTCCTTAAGGAAGACATGAAACCTGGGATCATATCAAGATTTGAGAAGGTCGCTAACGTCGAGTTGACCAAACGTTATCAGTTCTAAAATGTCAAGTACCTTCAACATGCTGATTGGGGCATGAAATGACTATTATGTCCTGAAGCTCCCAAGATAAGAAGTTCCACTTCAGGAAATAGTAACTGTAAAGTCAAACATCGAATGCTGAGTGGAGAAAACTATTAAGGTTACTCTGCCTTATCTATTATTATGCAAGAAAGAGAGAGATTTGTTTAAACCGCGGTCAGTTGCACCAAGGCACTGCAATTGACCTCGGTGCTCCTTCAAACTCTGAACGGGGACGCAGAGCAAACAGCGGACCCTAGAGGACGACCCGTGTTACTGTTAAAACACCCACTTCAACCTGCCAATGTTTCAGTCAAGAAGGCTTTGTCAACACTTTTATACATGTAGATATTTCAAGGGGAAAATTTGCATAGTTATTCAGTTCACTAGTGAAGATGTCCTGAAAAGTTCCAATATTATTTATTATTTATTTTAAACGAGGTGTGTTTTTTCATTCTCAAAATATCCAAACATGAACAAATTACTAAACAAGTGTTTAAACACTCACACATCTTGACTATGTCATCTAGCTTGGCTCCGATAGTCTCTTAATATCCAATCCAATCCACTCAGAGCCGCGGCCAGCCAGGGTCACCTGCTCTTCAATTCAATTGAAGGGATTAGAGTCGACGCGGGGGTCAGAGAGGGAGAGGGAGGAAAAACACATAGTGGCCAATTATAGCACAGCCATCATAACACTGACTTGAATATGTGTCTGTCCCTGTAAAGGTACGGTTGCATTGCGCGTACACAAGGCCTGTTGCCATAGCGGGCTACAGCAAGCTAAGGCTGTGGAATAAATGGAAGGGGTTTGTTTTGTACAACGTCAGCATACAACTGAATGACGAGGGCTGGCTGGGAAGCTGTGGGTGTTTTTATTCCAGAGCCGCAAGACAAGTGCATTGATGTGCTGCAGAAGAGTCTCCCCTCACCTCCACGGGGTCGGAGGCCCTAGGGATGCTCAGGAGACCTAGGGCCTCTCCTCACCACCCCTCTAGTGCTGCCCTAGTGCTCAGGGGCCCGGCCTACAGGCCGCTGTCTGCACTGCCCTCCGCACACTCCACGGTCCTGGGCTCGGTGAGGTGGCTGTAGGACAAATACGTCATTATCTAGGAAAAATAAAGAAAGCAGCATCAATAATAATAATTTCTGTATGGATGTGTGTACAGGAAACTATTTACGAACACTTTTTTTTTGCACGATAATGTAGGCTAATAGGGGATGATTATTTTCATTTGGCAAAGTTTGGGATATGATTGTGTGTGAATATATTAAGTTGGGGTCATACCAAGGGAGGGAATAGACAGCAGGTTGGTTTGGCTGTCTTCGTCTCCTGCATGCTAACCTGTAAACCCTGCAGCTGTAATCCAAGGTGGACACTGCTGGCTGGAGGCGTGGTACTCACTGTGATTAAAGTCAGGAGAGCTAGCATCATGCCCAGCATGACGTACAAGTTGTTTGTAAGGCCTCCCGCCCACAGCGGCCCCAGGATGGTGGCCAGACCCCCAACGGACCGCCGAACACCTTGACTGAACCCTGGAGCATGGAGGGGCAAGGGGATGCTTGGTGACTTATTCAAAGTTTGCAAAGTACTTATTTATTTGCACTTTTTTTTGAAATTCAAGTAACAAATATTTTTGTCTTGAATAATTCATTTTTTGGGGAAGATGCTTTTGGTCTAATGGAGGAATTTCAGTCAAAGATCTTTTTATGAGATTCCTACTTTGAAATAGGAACGCTTCATTAGTACTTTTGAGGAGCATATATTTCAATAATCATAAACCCAAAGAAAAAATATAACCGCAAGCGGCGATTATTGGGGTCCGAGCAAAATGAAAAGTCAAGAACACACTAATGGAAGATATATAAATATGACATGTATTTATGAAGGAAATATGTTGATGTTCCCCTTAATACCATACTGTGCTTCGACTTTCAGGTGACTGGAGCAATTGCCGAATGTCATGTTCAGCATAATTGTCTAATCGGGATTCAAACTCTCAAATTAAGGATAACCAGTACAAGGCATTATCCCATTGAGCCACTGACAAACCTGAAATGTAGCCTCATTCACATGGTGAAAATGTCTATTGATAAGCACACAACATCCAGAAAACTCCAAGCAAACATTTCTCAAATGAATTAAGGGCTTTCTTAAAAGCAAATACCTGAAAAATCTGGGGAAATTAAACATTTGTTGTCAAGAACACTAACGGAAGAAATATTAATATGACGGAGTTCATTATGAAGGATAAATGGTTAACGTTGGCTTTTCTATGAAATTGGGGGAAAAGTAAACATTTTTAGAGCAGAAGACCAGGGTGAAAAGATGCATCTGATTTTAGAGATTAATATGATGAAAGAATTTTGAGTCCAGGTCAATCTCGTAAGGAGAAATAAGGCTAGTTCATTTTTTTTAAATAGCGCCACCTTTGGGTGCAGTACCACAATTTGGGTTTATTAATAGTGGGGGGTATTGGTATCAACCTAATGATAGTCATATGTTTTTTTATACAATAACAAAATGGTCAAGAAAAATGGGCTAACTGCTCCAACCTTATTGGCCAATATTTCTCAAATGGAACTAAGTAAAACAAATTCTGTTCGATGATTTTTTGTGAGGCTCTGTCTAAAGGTTTTATGTGGCGATTTTGGTGATTTTTTGATTATTCTGTAGCCTGTGAATCCTTCTATCATGTTTAGCTTTAATATAAATGTGTCTGATTCTACAGATTAATATTCTGAAATAATCTTGAGTCGAAGTCAATCTGGTGAGGAGAAATAAGCCTAATTCATGATTTTTTACAATAGCGCAACCATTGGGTGCAGTACCACAAATTTGGGTTTATGGGTAGAGGAGGTTATTATTATTATTATTAATGCCAACCATACCTGAACATTTCAAGAGTTTTTGACTCACGGTATAGGCTGCAGTATGACTTTTACAGAATTTGAGGGAAAAAAAAAAAGTTACAGAAACAATAGGGGCCAAGCAGCTTCGCTGCTCGGACCCCTAATAACTGGATGCCCAAACTCCAAACTTAGTTAGTTAGTTTATGTAGATCTTTTGTCTCATTGGCTGTCAGGCCTCCAGGAACACCTGTGGTCCTGCGTGTGAGCGGGGCTGAAGGCTAGGGCAGGGCGCAGTGCGTGTATGAAGTTAAAGCCGCACCTTGTGTTTTTTCAGCGGTGACTTTGGAGAAGAGGGACACCTGAGACACGGCCACGAAAGGAAGCCCCAGCAGCTGCAGGAACACGCCGATGATGAATGCTGTCAGCTCCCACTCGTACCCGCCTGCAGGAGAGCCACCATGTGTCACTGAGGAGCTCACTGCTGTCCGTCAGGCCCTTGTTGGTCCGTCTGTTTGTTGGCTAGTTGTGATGCATAGCATAACAGCGCTAAACTTCTTTGGTTTTAACAAAGTGTCCAATTAGTTTTTTTTATGAAAAGCCTTCCGCTTCACATGAGCATCAGCTCATCTTTACGTAACGGCCCGCCTGCCAAAGCCCAATGATGTCATTGACAAGACAAACACAAGCACACAAACACACGCGTGTACAGCCTCACACACACATGCACTCTTTACACACACGCTTTACACGCTGCACAGGCACACACAAACAAATCCATTTGTGATTCCACTCTAGGCGTGTTTCTTTCTTTCTGCACGGTGTATAATTGTTCCCATGTTTCCCCCCTTGTGAAGCGGATTAGTCGGCCATCTGTGTGGTCCTCCTCACCTCGCGGGTCGGTGAGAAAGACGAGGCACCAGACGCAGGCCACGCCACAGATCACCAGGCCGACGGCCAGCACCACGCGGTCCGCCACGTGCTTGCTCAGCCAGCGGACCAGGAGGAAGCCCAGGATCACCTCCACGCCGCACGCACCGTACATCAGACTGTTGCCCAGCTCCGTGAAGCCAAAGTACCGCTGTGTCATCGGGGTCACCATTGTCTGGGGCCGTTTGGAGACGGTTAATGTTAATTGATATTAAATGATTTCATTGCTTCCACAAAAAGTAGCAACTGTTGGAATGTGCGTTTGGACAACTGGGGCCATTGCACGATGGCCGCCGGCTACTTGGTGGAACACCGCGATTGAATCGAGTATTCAACGAAAGTGTTAATATGCTGTACATATACAGTTGTTCTGTTAGGTATACCATGAGGACAGCAGACTCATGACTCTCTCAATATAGAAGGTATGATGGGAAACATGCTTTATTGTCATAGTTCAATGATTAACATGATTGTTCTGCCTGGTATCCTCACAGTGACCAAAACACAATCCGAACTCTCTCGCTATTATTAACCAACTATGGCAGTTACACTTTTGGCCTTTGAAGAAACATTATTATCCTAACCCTAACCCTAACCCTAATCCTGCCCCCCCCATGCTGTTCATTGGTGAGCACGGCGTGTGTGTGTGTGTGTGGGGGTAATGTTGAAATCAACGACAGAATGCATGTGTGTGTGTGTGTGTGTGTGTGTCTGTGTGTGTGCTTCTTCACCTCCAGTGCGGTTTGGTTGAACAGCGTAATGAACTGAGCCGTTAGCAGAACCACCACCTCCTCACGCAGGAACTCTGCAGCGGTGGGGGGAGAGGGAGGTGGAGGGTAAAGGGAGGAGGTGGAGGGTAGAGGGAGGTGGAGGGTAGAGGGAGGTGGAGGGTAGAGGGAGGAGGTGGAGGGTAGAGGGAGGTGGAGGGTAGAGGGAGGTGGAGGGTAGAGGGAGGAGGTGGAGGGTAGAGGGAGGTGGAGGGTAGAGGGAGGTGGAGGGTAGAGGGAGGAGGTGGAGGGTAGAGGGAGGAGGTGGAGGGTAGAGGGAGGTGGAGGGTAGAGGGAGGAGGTGGTGGGTAGAGGGAGGTGGAGGGTAGAGGGAGGTGGAGGGTAGAGGGAGGTGGAGGGTAAAGGGAGGAGGTGGAGGGTAGAGGGAGGTGGAGGGTAGAGGGAGGTGGAGGGTAGAGGGAGGTGGAGGGTAGAGGGAGGAGGTGGAGGGTAGAGGGAGGTGGAGGGTAGAGGGAGGAGGTGGAGGGTAGAGGGAGGTGGAGGTGGGTAGAGGGAGGTGGAGGGTAGAGGGAGGAGGAGGGTAGAGGGAGGTGGAGGGTAGAGGGAGGAGGAGGGTAGAGGGAGGTGGAGGGTAGAGGGAGGAGGTGGAGGGTAGAGGGAGGTGGAGGTGGGTAGAGGGAGGTGGAGGGTAGAGGGAGGTGGAGGAGGGTAGAGGGAGGTGGAGGGTAGAGGGAGGTGGAGGAGGGTAGAGGGAGGAGGAGGGTAGAGGGAGGTGGAGGGTAGAGGGAGGAGGTGGAGGGTAGAGGGAGGTGGAGGTGGGTAGAGGGAGGTGGTGGGTAGAGGGAGGTGGAGGTGGGTAGAGGGAGGTGGAGGGTAGAGGGAGGTGGAGGAGGGTAGAGGGAGGTGGAGGGTAGAGGGAGGTGGAGGAGGGTAGAGGGAGGTGGAGGGTAGAGGGAGGTGGAGGAGGGTAGAGGGAGGTGGAGGGTAGAGGGAGGAGGTGGAGGGTAGAGGGAGGTGGAGGGTAGAGGGAGGAGGTGGAGGGTAGAGGGAGGTGGAGGGTAGAGGGAGGAGGTGGAGGTGGGTAGAGGGAGGTGGAGGGTAGAGGGAGGAGGTGGAGGGTAGAGGGAGGTGGAGGGTAGAGGGAGGTGGAGGGTAGAGGGAGGAGGTGGAGGGTAGAGGGAGGAGGTGGAGGGTAGAGGGAGGTGGAGGGTAGAGGGAGGTGGTGGAGGGTAGAGGGAGGTGGAGGTTAGAGGGAGGAGGTGGAGGGTAGAGGGAGGTGGAGGGTAGAGGGAGGTGGAGGTGGGTAGAGGGAGGAGGTGGAGGGTAGAGGGAGGTGGAGGGTAGAGGGAGGAGGTGGAGGGTAGAGGGAGGTGGAGGTGGTGGAGTCAGAGAGAATAGAACAAGCTGAGAACAGGGTTAAGAGTAGAGAGGAAGAGGGGGAGGACCTAGAAAACATCCACACATCTTTCTGACTACAAAGAAATAAGGGGAGGAGGACTTCATTTGTGTAAAATGACCTTTGAGGCTCAGAGACCTTCTTGCCCTTTGGCAAAAGGTCAGAAGCCATCAATAATTGAGTATAAGCATACCAGGCCCTGGTGCTGCTGTTTAACAACCAATCAAACGATACACTTCCTACAATTACACTTTCACAACCCACCAAACTAAAGGAACATCGGATTCATATGAATCCTGTCTCTTATTTCATTGACCAAAGTCAACTACTATAAAGATGGTGAGGGGGGTCTCTGTCTTTAACTGTCGTTCCACCTCTCTCTATCACTTGCTGCTGTGCACACAAACGCTCTCCCATACAGGTAATTAGACTAAGAAGCTGACGGGGGGAGGGGGAGGGCTTGGGGCTGATGGAACATAAATTGCAGCTTGAAGTAAATCAATGGCGGCATACGTTGGCTGCCTGTAACCCATGTATGCTCATGACACCTATTGGATTGGACACCTGACAGAACGGATACTTATTCTGACACACAGCAGACACATCCACGCAGAGGCTGTCAATACACACCGAATGGGATCTGACGTCCGCCAGAGAATTGCACACACAGAGCTGTGGAATCAGTGCTTTTGAATGTGTGTGTGTGTGTGTGTGTGTGTGTGTGTGAGTGAGTGTGTGCGTGTGTGTGTGTGTGTTTGTGTGTGTGTGGGTGCATGCCTGCATAGAGATCAATACAGCAGATACAAAACATGAGCATTGGCATAGACATCGCCGTCCTGGCAGATCTCCACAGATGAGGCAGCCGAGGAAGAGCTGAATAAAAACTAAAACCCAAAGCACCCAAGCAGCGTGAAGCCTTCTGTCATCGACCGACGCCCCCCCCCCCCCCTCCTCACCGCTGCCGGAGCCCGGGCTGGTAGAGGGAGCTGGGTCGTGGTCCTTGGAGGAGCAGCAGACAGGCTGGGGCCGGTAGTCCGAGTGGACGGCGAGGTAGCGGTGCACAGAATCCTCCCCGGCGGCCACCAGGGGCAACTCCTCCTCGTTCATCTCCAACAGCACCACCTCCTCCTGTTCCGGACCCCCCTCCGCTGAGTCCTCAGGTGGTACGTCCCAGTAGAAGGCAAGCACCACGAACTGGAGCAGAGTCCATAGCACACACATGAAGATCTGAGAGGGGTAGTGGAGAGAGAGAGAGAGATAGAGAGAGAGAGAGAGAGAGAGGAAAAGGGGAGGGGAAAGGGAGGGAGCGAGGGATAAGGAAAGAAACAGAAAGGAAGGCAGGGAGGAGGAGAGAGGGGGGAACGGGAAAGGAACGTTATTCCCATTCACACAGTTTTAATCTGAAATAACCAAAGCGTTTGTTTGGTTCATAGGGTCCGGAGGATTGCTTCATGGAAAGAACATCCTGGTTGGCCTCGGGTCATCATGGAGTGTTGTACGGGCAGTCAGAACTTGGCAGACAAACACACAGGAACTAGTTTGCATGCGTAGATGAGAGACTATGCTGTGTCATGCACTTTTACAAGAGGGGCCGTATGAAGGTATTATTGTAGCAAAAGTCTTTAGCACCTGTAACTGCAGATTTTGTATGCGTCCTAAATATTTATTTTGCATGTGTACTCTAAAGTCACAAATGTGTAACAGTACATCTGATGTCGTAAAAAAAAATTCTACCATTGTAAACACTAGATAGGGTCTACGAGTTCACAAGTCTGTGTTACAGGTGCACAAATCCTATCCTGTGTATCACAACTTTAAAGAGTCATGCACTTGGCACTTTTGCTACAATCATTGCAGCGCAGTTGGTGCAAAACACATTCACACACCCGTGTTTCATTATCTGAGAACATGCACAAAAGTTGTGCATTTGTAAACCCAAATGTGAACTAATGCATCAGAAGTTACAAATCTGTGAAATATTTCCTCACAAATGAAATTATATAGATCGTTATGTTCAATGAGCATTTTAATGAGCGAGCACAAGTCCATCGATACAACTGCTCGAATCTGCTGCTACGAGTCTCAGCTGTTGTTTTTCTTGCGGATACTTTTGCAACACGTCTATGTGGTACAACTGTTGCAAAACTGATTCTTCTCCGTATGAAACAGAGCTTCCTGGGCGAGACAAAATTGCAGCGTTAACCAATGAAAGTCGCCGGCAGGGGGTGCATTTTTCCAACTACACTGGGAACATCAAAGCACACTTTTACTTTCTGGAGTCTTGAAAGTAGACAAGAGGGCATCCTACATGACGTAGTTGGGTATCTTACATTATGTCAAATTAAATTATTTAGTTCAACGGAATCCCCCCAAATTATTGCATTAACATGCCGTAAGTGTCCTTCAATGTATTTCAGTGGTCTGCTTCGATGGTCCCAGTGTAGTCTGAAAAATGCACCCCCTACCGGCGACCTTTATTGGTTACTGCTGAAATTTTGTCCCGCCCACGGACGCTTTGCCTCATACGGATAGAAATCACTTTTGCTACACATGTACCACCTAGACATGTTGCAAAACTACCTGCAAAAAAAAAAACACAGCTGAGACTTGCAGGAGCAGATTCGAGCAGTTGTAACGATGGACTTGTGCTCGCTGATTAAAATGCTGAATCAACATAGCGTTCTATATCATATTATTTGTGAGGAATTTTTTCACAGATGTGCAACTTCTGATGCATTTGTTCACATTTGGGTTTACGAATGCACACATTTTGGGCATGTTCTCAGATTATGAAACACGCGTGTGCAAATGTGTTTTGCACCAACTGCGCTGCAATGATTGTAGCAAAAGTGTCAAGTGCATGACTCTTTGAAGTTGTGATGAACAGGATAGGATTTGTGCACCTGTAACACAGACTTGTGAACTCGTAGACCCTATTTAGTGTTTGCAATGGTAGAAAAAATATTTACGACTTAAATGTACTGTTACAAATTTGTGACTTTAGTGTACGCATACAAAATCTGCAGTTACAGGTGCTAAAGACTTTCGCTACAATAATACCTTCATAGGGCCGGGGAAAAAGCAATGGATAATAAATGGTTATTGGCTGAAGAAACAGCGAAGGGGGCGGCGACCTCTACTTATTTGGCAGGAAACAAAAGACGGCTGCTGTGAGAGGAACCACCACGTGTCATCAGGAGTCCTAGCACCAACGCCCAGCGTATTGATAGGCTCAGCCAATTGATAGGCTCAGCGTATTGATTATCAGGTGACTCGGTTACCCCGGGAGAGGTGTACTTGTCCACAACAAACGGGCCCAGCTTGAAGTCACACAGTCGTAGGAACATGTTGAACGCCGGGCCTGTGAAGACAGACAGACAGACAGACAGACAGACAGACAGACAGACAGACAGACAGACAGACAGACAGACAGACAGACAGACAGACAGACAGACAGACAGACAGACAGAGAGAGAGAGAGAGAGAGAGAGAGAGAATATTTTGTATTTAACGGTTTATACTTATTATATTATTATAATATATACTATAATAATATAGATAATAATAATATATATATAATTATATATAATATATAATATATATTTTTATTTTATAACGCTGTTTATTTTATTGTTCACCTGCTTTGGCAATGCAAATGTATATTGCTCATGCCAATAAAACTTTTTTGATTTGAATTGAATTGAATTGAATTGCGAGAGAGAGAGAGAGAGAGAGAGAGAGAGAGAGCGAAAGAGAGAGGGAGAGAGCCGTGAGTGAGCTCTGACATCACGATACACTGAACAGAGAGAGAGAGGAGGGAGGGGGAACGTGACACCGTTCTATTTCCATGGCAATGACTGACCTATTAGTAGACCGGCCTGGCGAAAGGCCATGATGGCGGCAAAGACACTGGCACGTTCGTCTGCTTGCGTGCAACGCGTTAGGAATCCAAAGATGGCGGACCCGGCCCCCGCACCCACACCTGCAATACACACACAAACACAATAATCAGTAATAGATCTGTAGGTTTCGTTTGTGTGTGTAATTGTGTATATGTGTGTGTCGGGGTTTGTGTGTGTGTGTGTGTGTGTGTGCGCGTGTGTAATTGTGTGCATGTGTGTTTGTGTGTGCATGCACGTGTGCGTTTGTGTAGCCTTAAAAAAAAGAGTGTGTTCACCTGCTACAAGCCGACTACATAACAACAGCCATTTTGAATATCCCAGGAAATACATGAAGTTACCTGAGGCGACAAGAGAAGGGATTAAAAAAGGATCACAGCATGGCTTTAAAGGTGTGGTGAGTGGGGTTAGGGTTAGGGTTAGGGTTAGGGTTAGGACCATGATGATTGACTTTATACAACACATCTGTCACAATAAGAACAACAATAAATCTGTATTTTCCTCCCTCCCTCCATCTCTCCCCTCTTTCTCTTTCTTTCACACTCACACTTTCTCGCCCCCCCTCTCTCCCAACATTACGTGTGATGGAGGATCATAACTGAGTCAAACTCTCTCACCGGCGATCTCAAAGAGGTTGGAGAAGAGGATGATGTGTTTTGTGGCTCTGCTGCGGTCCGACCACAGGCCAAACAGCGGCCCCGTCAGCAGCCCGCTCAGGCTGAACGCTGATAGGCCCAGACCCAGGAAGTAGGGCGGGGCTTCCAGGATCTGGAGGTAACGCCATATTGTAGGCAGAATGACCGCTAGAAGGAATGGAGAGCTAAATAAAGAGCTGGGGTGGATAGGGTCATGGACTAGAAGGAGGTGGTGCAGTGGACTAGGGGACTGAGGAGAGAGGGAGGAGGGAGGGAGGAGGAGAGAGGGGAGGAGGAGAGAGGGAGGAGGAGGGAAGGGGAGGGAAGGGTGAGGCTATGCCCCATTTGCCTTCATCATAATCGGATTCAATTATCCAGATGGTGCAGCCGTGAATGTGTGTGTGTGTATGTGTATGTGTGTGTGTGTGTGTGTGTGTGTGTGTGTGTGTGTGTGTGTGTGTGTGTGTGTGTGTGTGTGTGTGTGACAACCATCTCTGCAAGTTATACCAGTTCAATCATTTAAATGTCAGGCCCAAGTTTTATCGTTTGCACTGCTACTTTGAGCTACAAAGTCTACGAATCAGACAAGCAAAGCTAAACTCACCGTACTCGATGCCGCTGAGCAGGAATATCAGTCCGATGGTTAAGAATGTGATCCTCCGCTTCTGGTGTTTGTCCATGATGTTGAAAGACTTTCTCTCCTTTTAATCACCAGCTTCTGACTCCACATGTCCCTCTTGGAGGAGGGGAGGAAGGGGAACGGAAATAGAAGACAGTGTGACTCCACTTAGAACAGCATCTCTGAGGAGACTCACAGGAATAATCTCCTTCCTAATCTCCAGAAGAAAAGTAGAATCAAACTACAGGCTTCTTATCTGAATAAGAAAGCTCAGAGAACAAAATGAGGCAGTGAATTCAACTCTGTGCCCAAACCTTCTTTGTAGGCTTGATACAATAAAAGTCTTCCCAAACAGAATTATATAATCTTTAGTTTAAAATCTATAAGAATAGTCTACTTCATGTGGGGGAACATCAGCGAGCCACACCACAGTGCTCTGGGAGCTGCAGTGTGTCAGGTAACAAGAGGAAGGTGAGGGAAGATAATCTGCCTTATGCATTTTTTATTAACTTTTACTCCAATTTCATATCAAGCGTTGTTTCTCAGCAGACAATTACACGAGGTGAGCAAAGGGTGTCATCCACCAAAGTTACACTGTTATTGCTGCCATTATCTTTTAATACAAAAAGCCCTTTGTATATAGTTTAGAATTTTCTGCAACTACCTGCGATTTACTTTAGTGACAATTGTGTAACTAAAAGTGTCAATAAAAAAAATTCTATGTGAGTACAGATGATTATAAACTTTTAATTAATAAAGAAACACAATCTCTAATTAGAAATCAACATTCTGGTCGCCAGACAACCAGCTTATTCCTGAGCCACTTCTTTTGTATGGTGTGTAACTATGCACTCTTGAGATGTATTTCATAGGGTTTAACCGATCACCGCTGCTCCACTTCAGAGATGTAAAACAACAAGTGAACTGGGTCACAATTGGATCGCCCAACTCTCAATTCTCACTTGTACAAATGTGAACGTCACTGAAAATGTGAAAATTTGCATAAAATATTCTCAGGGTTGTATGGCAACAATGGGTTTGGGCGCGGGGGGGGGGGGCACTTATGTTTAGTGTTCTGTTTGTTGTTATTGTGGAGTTGGAACTGAACTTTGTGATGTTTCTTTGTTTTTGATTCTGCTCATACCGATTCTGGTGTGTAATGAAGTGTGAGGAGTAGCTAGTGTGAGGAGTAGGAGTAGCTAGACAGATTGTTAGGAAACTCTAAAAAAAAAATACGTAGATTAGGCTTGATTCTGCAACCATCCATCTTCACAAGCTCCCTTCAAAATAACTCAAATTTGGAGCTGCCAGCACTTTCCACTTTCTGGGGGTTGCTCGGTGTGTTGAAAATAGTTCTGCAAAGTTCTGCCAGTTCCTCTTCATAAGGAAGCAGGTGAACATTGAGGGTGTGGCACGGTTTCAGTTATAAATATGGAATATGTTTGTGGCATGGAAGGTAAGTTTCTTGTTTGTGTGTGTGTGCATGTGCGTGTACCTGTTTGCGCATATGTGTGTGTTCGCACAGGCAGTCATGATATTCCATAAACAGGCTGGATGTAGCACACATTCCTGAAGGACAATATAGTTCTAGTTTTTATGGTGGGTGGGAGGGACAGGGGTTTGTGTTGTGTGGGGAGGGCAGGTGTGTTCTCCAGTCTAAATGGATTTGAGTGGATTTGTGATGCAGACACAGTGTTTTCATATATTTAACGGACACAACAATTGTGTGTTTTTGAGTACTATGCCATGAAATGCTAAAATGCTTTTCTTTATCAGAACGAGTGCTAGGGACAAATGAAAGTTGTTCTGTTCAACTGATGATCTGGGGGCCAGCGGGGGATAACATCACCTCTGACAGCTAACTAAATGAGGATGAACGCTCAAGCAGTAGCCTCTGGCTGCCAACTGCTTCCTAAAGCCCTCCTACACAAAAAGTCTAAAGGACAGCAGCAGAAAAAAAGGAGTCAACAGCATACTTACTCAGAGCTGTCATGGCCAAACAGAAACATGAAATAATGACTGCAGAAAGTTGCTGCCATTCAACGTACCGCCATTTCCAAATGAAGCACAAGGCATTCTGGAATCAATAACATCGGGAGAACTTAAAACGACACAGAGGACTACATTAACTTTTCAAAACAAAACAACTAAAAAGTTAAATCTGGGGAAGAGGAACTTCAGCATTTTGGGAAAAAGGCAAAGAGAATGCGTATCCTTCGAATGCTGTCCTTCGGAAAACAATGTGACAACAGATACCAGTTCAGATGGATGGAGGCTGAGGCAGGTGATGGATCACCATCCATGATCATGTTAGGATTCTAATGACACTGGACCTCGGTATGGAACAAGGAAAACCCTTCATAAGACAAATGTTATCAACACCAGCTGTATATACCTAATACCTGCTATTATATTACAAACAAAGACATCACAACAGTTGCAGTAAATCCTAACATATCTCAAATGTTTAACAATCAAAGATGTGCGACAGGGCCGCTCAGTGGCTTCCCTTTCATTGCCATTAGCAGCCAAACAACTTCCTCCCCGTCATTGAATGAGAGAAGACCACTGCAGCCTATGCTTTCAGAACACACAGCACAGCCAGCAGGGCACTGCACCACTGGTTTCTCTCCCGGGCGCTCTCTCCCTGATCCTGCTGATGGAGTCTCTGTTTATCAAAGTGTGTATTAAAGACACCGGGAACTCCCATGCAGAGCAGCCAATCAAACTGCCCCTGCATATTGAATATGAACTCCAGCCTGAAATCAAACACTTCAAAAGGAGATGAATCCCTCTCCCATGTGTGGAGGAAGCATCCCTCCTCCGTACTGTGGCAGAGTAAAAAACAACCCCAACTCCATAACCTCTCCAATGCTTTCCCACCACAGAGTGCCTCCTCTCCCCTCACATCAGCCCCCATCAATCCCCTTCACCACCGCCTCCACCCTGTTTACTGTGACAGGGGTTTGTGTTCAGTTTACTGTATATTACTTTGGATGAATGCTGAATAAAGTAATATAAAGTAATGAAGCACAGCACACCACTTGGCCTTCATTGGGTACTTAACCCGGTCTTGTATATACATTAGCACTGTGTACAGAAGAGGGAAGTCTTACAAAACCAGAGTCTCTGATTGGTGTGTCTGCAGAGACACCCTGGTCCAGTGGGAAGCCATTAGTTACCTGGCTCACCTCATGGCCGTTTCTATAGGAACCTGGGAGTCGCCAGGGTGGAAGCCTTTGTGCAGTCACCTTTGAGACTCGGTAAACAACAGGAAAATCCAGCTTCAACCGCAATCACTTCCTTCAGTCCGCGCGGTGAGTCCCATCTACAGTGTCTACGGGAGGTTACAGCTGCACATTGAGCCGCACTGGCTCCTAGTTTGACTTGTGGATCAAGGCGAGGAGAGGTAGGGGTTTTGGTGGCGGGGCTGTGGTTCACCCAGGTGTGATTGGTCGGGCGCAGCCTTAGTGGTGAGTATTCAGCAGGGTGTAGAGATGTTCTTGAGCACGACGGCTCCTCGTGGATCCTACAACGTCCCCATCAACATCAACCTGCAGGGAGCGCGCAAGAGGCCCACAAGGTAGGACCCGGACCCACTTCCCTCTCACAGAGAGGTCTGCTTCATTACCAATGTGTACACACCGTCAGCATTCTCCCTGTTCTGTTTGCTTTTCTGCACCCTTGACCATTGTCATCCCTAGGGTGTGCGATGCAGAAAGAGAGACCGAGAGAGCGGGAGAGAGTTTGTGTTTGTGAGCTTGTACACAGTGTCCACATAGCTGCATTGCATGTAGCCTTGCATGAATTTGTGCCGGTGTGAATCTGTAAGTACCGGTGTGTAATCCATATTAATGTGGAAATAAAGTAGGCAGGTGTTGGAGTCTCTGCCATGCAATGGTCATGCATATATTAATGTACACATACAATCTTGCGTGTGTGTGCGTGTGCGTGTGCGTGTGTGTGTGTGTGTGTGTGTGTGTATGTGTGTCACAGAGGGCTGCTCCAGTCACGCCCAGTGCAGGAGCAGATGTGGAGGGTGGCTGATGATGGCGGCCTCAAGGCCCAGATTCCCGTCTCCAGTGCTGGGGAGGACCGGGCCGTTCTACTGGGCTTCACCATGATGGCCTTCTCCGTTCTAATGTTCTTCGTGGTGGGAATCACTACAGTCAAGCCCTATGTGAACAGGTAAGGATGTGTGAACACAGGTAAAACCCATCGCTGTTTTTCCATCAGCACTTTTGGCTGTGCCGAGTCATACCGTTCGACGCTGATTAGCGTCTCCACTACCAGTTTAAGAGCTCCATGCTTTGCCGCTTTGCCTCCAAGTGGGCTGTGGTGACTTCAGCCTAGTCGCTGGGTAGAGTCAGAAATGATCTATCAAATCGTAGGAATATAGACCTATAAAAATACAATAATCTGTGCAGTGTAGTGTCTGAGACATGTCTACATGCACAAAGGGTATGGCTAGATTCTTTATTGTTTATTTTATTGTTGTTCAGCTTGATTCTTTATTGTTTGTTCCTGTGTCTATATAAGCTGAAGGGGTAATAGATAAAGGGTTTAGATAGAAGCGCACTAATTGATTTTGGGTTGTCAGAATTCTATTGCAAAACAGAATAGCTATTTGAAAGGAACGATTTCGTTCAAATTAGTCTTGGTCTAAAGGCTGGACATTGGACAATATTTCACACTATTAAACCGCTGGTATCAATATTCAATGCATTTTATTCCTATGAGTCGAGCGCCTTAGTGCTTATTTTCATTATTAAAGTAAAGCTGTGTTTCCTTGGTTGGTGTCCTGTGGGTCTGTGACGCCCCTTTGAGACTGACCGTGGTGAAGTTTCATACCAAGAAAAACTTGACATACCTGATTGGCCGGTGTTCCCCTAGCAACTGGGTGGAGCGCGGCGGCTGCGTGCTGATCCAGGTGGAGCTCCTGCAGGACTGGGTGGGGTGCCGGGGGGTGAGCATCATGCCCTGCCTCCGGGTCACCGCCAACCACAGCGCCTCCGGCCGGGCCACCCTCCTGCACCACCACGAGGACGCCCTGATCCTGGCGCCCCAGGTACGAGACACCCTCGGGCCCCCGGCCACCTGCACAGGTCATCCCATCCAGGCTTCTCCCTTGGGTGGGTTTGCTGTTCTGGAGGAATTTAATTTAATGCAAATTATGGGATTTCTTAAATTTGAGCATGCTGGAAATGATGGGATAAGAAGCACCTTGTTCTGTGCTCTCCAGTCTTTGTAAATAGTGTGAACATGCGGTGGACGAAGGGAGGCCCTCATTGTCACACACTTTGATTCTGAGCGGTGCAGTGGGGCAGGACTATGGGGTTAATAACAGGAGTTAGGGCCTGGATCACTTCTATCCAAACTGGCCTCGACATTCCTCAGCAAAATTAGGCAAAATCTAATTACCTCAAAGAAGTGGAGATGGTCAGAGGGGGACCATAGTAAAATAATTTCCCCAAAGGCCCCCTGAAAAGGTATCTGCTATGAATTCGACCACACATTAGCCAATGGTGTAATGAGCAGATCAATCTTCCCAGCCTAAGAAATAATGGTTAAGAACACTGGGTAAGTTTTAAACAAACCTCTAAGTCTATTAAGAGGGGAATTCTGAGCCCCCGTGACATATCTCTTCTCCCAGTGCTTCTACGTCCCCAAGTGTAAGATGGAGGAGGCGGCGCTGCAGGCCGAGGCCCTGGTGGTGAAGGACAACCTGGGGGAGCAGCTGGGCCAGAGCCTGGCTTGTCTCACGGACCCCGCCAAGCACCGGGGCCACGCCCTGCTGCACAGGAAGTACTCCCTGAGGAGGGCCCTGCTGGCCCTGCTGTGGCCCGGCCTCATGCTAGGTGGAGGGGCCCTGCTGGTGGTTCTAGTGAAGCTCACCCAGCAGCTGGGACTCGTTCACCGGGACCTAGGCCGGAGGGGCCCTCCACATCCAGACCTAGCCCCCGTCCCCGTGCACCGAGACCAGGGCCCCGAGGACCGGCCCCTCCACGTACAGACCTAGCCCCCGTCCCCGTGCACCGAGACCAGGGCCCCGAGGACCGGCCCCTCCACGTACAGACCTAGCCCCCGTCCCCGTGCACCGAGACCAGGGCCCCGAGGACCGGCCCCTCCACGTACAGACCTAGCCCCCGTCCCCGTGCACCGAGACCAGGGCCCCGAGGACCGGCCCCTCCATGTACAGACCTAACCACCATCCCAACGGCCCCTTAGCTGGCCCTCAGCGGAATGCAATGCAGACCAGAGGCCTGTGGTTGGAGTTGGATTATGATGACGAGCGACAAACACACACAATTAAGACTGCGCTTTCAATAAAGAGAAATATTTTTTATTTAACAGTACAATGAGTTTATGAATTAATACTTTTGTCAGACATGGGTTCATAAGAGGAATGGGGGAGGGGAGGGAAGTGGGTTGACAAGATCATTCTAAGAGGTGTTATGGAAATGTACACATGAATAGATGTATCATATGGATGATGTGTCCTTTACAACAAACAAAAACATAAAACATGCAGGGCAGCCCCTTACTGAGCTCAGATCTCTCTCTGCACAACAATACTCTGCACTTTTCAAAGACCCGTCCTTCAACAGTTAGGATTCATATCGTTTTGACAGCTAGGAGCCGTCTACTTGGTTTCGCTAAGAGAACTGCTTCACACAATGCACGACTCCAACTTAGTTTTTATTTTTTATTCATTTCGTTCTTCCTTCCATCTTTCGCCGATTTCGACAGACATCAGCTCTTCTGCCTATACGTTTTAAAATACAA
Source organism: Pollachius pollachius (assembly GCF_949987615.1). Lineage (NCBI taxonomy): Eukaryota > Metazoa > Chordata > Actinopteri > Gadiformes > Gadidae > Pollachius > Pollachius pollachius. The sequence continues at coordinate 20,818,426 of NC_136947.1, read as the reverse complement.
AAATATATTACCTCTGTAGCGTTATTCAAGAAAAGCATTTGCACGTTTTTTCGATATCAGTTACCTTCATCGTGACATTGTAGTACCACACACAAGTACAAGTAACAAGGTCATTTTTCTTTCTTTTAACATGAAATTCAAGTAAACATCAGGTCAACCAAAAGACAATCGCACTCGGGACCTCATGCATGATGCAGCGATATAATGACTAAAGCAACCACAAACAAAGACAAAGTGTAGGGGGGGGGAAGGCATTGAACTTTAGGATAATTTTTCCATCTTATCGTCTGCATGTGACACTCTTGAATGGGGCCAGCCCATTGGGTCTGTATCCTGTACGGAAACGCACACATTCACTAAGGGATCGCTTTCCTGGACAGTCCACGGCCCCTCATCCACAGGTTAGTGAGATACATGTGTATCTATGAGAGACGTGAAGCCTGGCCAGGAAGGCGTCCATCTCTTCTTTGTTATTTGGTAGAGCTGAGACAAGGCCTCAACACATGAAGCCAGCGGGCACTCTCAGATGTAATTCTTTAATTTCCCTTTGAGGTTGAGACTCTTTCTTTGGGGGCGGGTTTGGGGGAATTAAAGATCACAAGGTTGGATTGTAGAGTAGATCTTCTAAATCAACTACATCGCCTCGGTATCTTAGCTGAAGAGGCCTGAAGCAGAGGGTTAACAGGTTAAAACAACAGGGTCACCTCTAGGGCTGTGGTGCCCATACAGGTCATGACTCAGCACAACAGAAATAAAAGTTAAATAAGAACATGGAAAAGGCAGGGTTGATGGTCCTTCTGTGCGTGAGCAGCCAGTTCTACAGCGATGATGACGCAGTATCGGTTAACTTCTCTTATTATTATTCTTCATTTTCATCTTCTCTGTTCAGTCTATAAAATGCTAGCCTTGGACTGCGACAAGGTGGGGAAAGTCATCTGGGTTTCACTTCATCACTTTGTCGAGGACTTAACCAGAACACGTTTGTGTGGGAAAGTACGAACAGACAAATAAGGTACAGTTTGCATAGTGTAACACAACATCACGATGAGAACAACGGTGTGCCTTACAGTCACTCACAGAAACCAAATAAGGACAACGATAAACAAGAATAGAGCTGAACTCAAACATTTACTTTAGCTTTCTCAAACCTTGAAATGGGTATTTCATCCCTCGCAACGTTAAGTAACTTAATGCTGGAAACACTAATTATAATACTGACCGACAGATAAAAATAAAAAAAATAAAATTAAAATAAGAAACTGAAATGGAGCAAAGATCAGTGCTACGTAGATAAACGGGAATTGGAATAGTAGTGAGTTAATAACAACAAATGATGTATAGGTGGCTTACAGGGACTTTGGCTCAGTAGAAAATAAAGACTTAAAAAGGTAAATGTGCACAGTAAGCATCCAGGGATGAATATACTGCAGTAAAAAAAAAAAAAAGCCCAGGCCCACATCTGTAGAACGAGAGGGGATATATGGAGGACACAAACATTAAAAGAAACAAAACAAAGACGTGATAGTCGTCAGCGGGAGTCAAACGTTATACTTTGAATAAAACTCAGCTTTTTGCGTAACACCTTGTCCACAGCAGAGCGACCCTCCTGTCCTTTGCAGCGTTTGCCGAAGCGCCGATACCTCCAGATTCAACCTGTCGACCGGCTTTGAGGGCACCTCAGGGATCTTTTTCGGGTCCGCTTTTCAATTCCTTGCCATGCATCCTCCGGACAAAAGAGGCCCAAAGTGAGGCGAGATGTGCTCTGCCTCCTTCAGGTCCTCATAGGTAGTGGGTAGAACATGACTTAGTGTAACTGCTAGGCGACCAGAATAAGTCATACTGTCTTTCAATGCTGATAATCTAAGGATCAACTAAGCAGTGCGCTCATGGTTCGGTGCTTACAGGAAGAAGGCTGAATGTTCCCTGCTCTCCTCTTCTCTGCTGTGGAGAAGGAAGAAGATCTGAGCAGATCCTCTCCTGCTCCCCCCGGGCCTTGGAGAGGTCCACGGAGCAGACGGCTGAGGTTCAGACGCAGAGTAGAAAAGGCAAGAAAAGCACGCCGGCGATCGTCACACCGCCCTAGACGGCATTCTCCAACAAACTCACGCCGTAGGAGAGGAAGGGGAACGACTCCATCCACCGGGTGTAGGAACCTTTTCCTTTCAGTCCAAACCGCCCTCGCCTCAGGCCCACCATGGTCTGCCGCGGGGGCTACGCCCACTTCAGTTCATGGCGTGCTGGCGGATGGTGTGGAAGATCCAGTCCATCTTTGTGGTCCAGCCACCGTGGTGGGCATCGTTCATCTGCTTCATGAAGTAGTCCACAGCCTCCTGCTCTGTCTTGTCCAGGGCCAGCGTCTTGCGGATGTAGGCAATGTCGTCGAAGGACTGCAGCTCGGGCATGCCGGAGCCCAACATCATGGAGAACAGGTTGATGAAGAGGTTGGCATGCTGGCGGATGGCCAGATAGGCCTTGTAGCACATCTCCTGGAACCTGAGGGGGGGAGAGAGGGGGAGAGAGGGAGAGAACATTGACATTTAGACCTTTAGGGCATTTAGCCGACATTGATATTCGCCTTAACCACTGTATGGTTAAGGCGGCCGCCTTAACAACACTAGGGCCCTGCCTTGAATACCAATGTATTGAAATATATATATATATATACATATATATATAAATATATCAGTGTTTCCCCTGTATGCACCTAGCAGCGGCGGTTCGCCGCTGCTGAAATATGACAGCCGCTGAATTTATTTTTTTTAACAAGAGGAGAGAAGAGCTTCAGCATATCTCTTTAAAGACTAATTTTGCACTACGCAAAATAATATAACATTCTGTGCGCTACGGACGCTGGATATGCGTTTCATATCCAGGTCAATTCACACACTTAGTAAAGCATACAAACGGAGAGGAGAGGACAGGGGAGGAGAGCTCCGTCTTATCTCTTTAAAAAACGAATGTTATATTATTTTGCACTACGGACGCTTCCTATCAAGGTCAATTCACACACCTGAGTAAAGCATATAAACGGAGAGAAGAGGAGAGGGGAGCTCCATCTTGTCTTTAGAAACAAATTTTCTTTGCGCTACGGACGCTTCCTGGAATTTCTTTTTGGCAAAAATGTCAATATACTTTTTTTTTAGCAACAATTTCAGTAGTGTCGCCATTATTGACTCTAAAGCCCTTAAACATGTTCAATAGAGCCATGGCCTCTTTATGGTTCTACTACAACCTTTTTGTTGGGGAGAGGGCAGGGAGTGGGAAGATGCATTGGTTGGAGGCACAGACCTTTTCGATTGTTGTAGTATTTGTGTTATATGATTTTATTGTATAGGGTGGTTGTTGATATAATATATTTTTTGTTAAATAAATGTAAATAATTGTTTTAAAGATTATACTTGTATCACGTTCAATCTCTCCATATTTCCCCTGCTCATTACTGTGCATAAATGTACTGTATGTACACCCTTATGTTGCCGACAGACACATAGCAACCTCCCGGCAGGGTGCGCTTTGCGAGCACACAAAAGAATTTGCGAGCAGAAAGAAAAACATTTCACCTCTGCTGCTGCAACTCCATCCTAGGGGAAACACTATATATATATATATATATATACATACATACATACAGGACGCTTCCTATCAAGGTCAATTCACACACCTGAGTAAAGCATATAAAAATTTATAAAAACATTATATATAAAAATATTTATAGATGAATAAATGTTTTTATATATAAATAAAAGACCCCCCCCCCAGTCAAGACCACCTTGACTGAGACATTTCCTGGGGGAAACACTGAGTACATTTGTTAGAAGAAAGGGAAACGACAATATATAGCTGTTGATGAAGTAAGGATGTTCCTAGAAGAAACAAGTGCCAAGGACTAACAATTGCTAGGCTAACCCATTCCCCGTATACAACAAAGATAGCTGGGATAAAAACAAGGAGAGAGGATGGAGATAGACAATTGAGAGCAAGAACAAGAGAGAACGATGCTTTTCTCGCTGGCGAGAAAGCTCTCTCTCGCAGCGAGAACGATGCTTTTCTATGAAGGTATTATTGTAGCAAAAGTCTTTAGCACCTGTAACTGCAGATTTCTAAAGTCACAAATGTGTAACAGTAAATTTGAAGTCGTAAATATTTATTTTGCATGTGTACTCTAAAGTCACAAATGTGTAACAATAGGGTCTACGAGTTCACAAGTCTGTGTTACAGGTGCACAAATCCTATCCTGTGTATCACAACTTCAAAGAGTCATGCAACTGACACTTTTTCTACAATCATTGCAGCGCAGTTGGTGCAAAACACATTCGCACACCCGTGTTTCATATTCTGAGAACATGCCCAAAATGTGTGCATTCGACCATCCAAGCAGACCATTAAAATACATTGAAGGACACTTGGGGCATGTTAATGCAATAATTTGGGGGGAATTCAGTTGAACTAAGTAATTTAATTTGACATAATGTAAGATACCCAACTCCGTCGTGTAGGATGCCCTCTTGTCTACTTTCAAGACTCCAGAAAGTAAGAGTTTGCTTGGATGTTCCCAGTGTAGTTTGAAAAATGCACCCCCTGCCGGCGACTTTCATTGGTTAATACTGCAGTTTTGTCCCGCCCACGGACGCTCTGCTTCACATGGATACAAATCACTTTTGCTACACTTGTACCACATAGTCATGCTGCAAAAGTATCCCTGAGAAAAACAACAGCTGAGACTCGTAGCAGCAGATTCAAGCAGTTGTATTGATGGACTTGTGCTCGCTCATTAAAATGCTCATTGAACATAGCGATCTATATAATTCCATTTGTGAGGAAATATTTCACAGATTTGCAACTTCTGATGCATTAGTTCACATTTGGGTTTACAAATGCACAACTTTTGTGCATGTTCTCAGATTATGAAACACGGGTGTGTGAATGTGTTTTGCACCAACTGCGCTGCAATTGTAACAAAAGTGCCAAGGGCATGACTCTTTGAAGTTGTGATGCACAGGATAGGATTTGTGCACCTGTAACACAGACTTGTGAACTCGTAGACCCTATTTAGTGTTTACAATGGTAGAAAAAATATTTACAACACCAGATGTACTGTTACACATTTGTGACTTTAGAGTAGACATGCAAAATAAATATTTAGGACTTCAAATTTACTGTTACACATTTTTGACTTAAGTGTACGCATACAAAATCTGCAGTTACAGGTGCTAAAGACTTTTGCAACAATAATACCTTCATACTTTTCTCGCTGGCGAGAAAGCTCTCTCGCAGCAAGAGCGAGAGAGCGAGAGATGAAGAAACAAAGAAAGATATAGAGTTGGGGTGTAATTGTGCGAGAGAAAGAAAGAGATGTGCGGGAGAGAGGCAATTGAGAGAGTGCAAGAAAGAGAGGTGGAAAGACAGAAGGAGGGGCATACATTTTTGGGGAAAACGCAGAAGTCTTGTGCGTTTGAGCTAAACCTCTAGACGGATCCGGCATTTTTCGGGGCCCGACAACACACTTTTTTGAAACCAGGTCCCAGGGTAAAAAAGAGAAAAACGGCTCTATGCGCTTTCGTGTTAGGATTCGTGTGGACGCCAGATACGCAAACGATGAAGTCATTGGCCCCCCACCAGCTGGGCAACATTAGAGTTCCGTCAAATTTGTTTTGTTTGATCTTAATTATTTTTGTAGCTTTAAATACAGCCCCTTGGTAAATTCAATTACTCTCTGTACATCCAATAGTATTTTCTGCTCAATCTACAAGGTTTAACAACATACTCCTGGACTGTATGTTTGTATACATCGCGCAGGCTTGATGCGAATGCTCCGCCTCGTCTTCTTCTTTTTTTGGTTGAGAACCAACGCCACACAGTGGCCTTGAATATGTACTACAGCGTTTCTACCGCTAGATGTGTTTTTGCAATGAATCCGTCTTTACAGAGAAATTCCTGAAACGTTGCAAGGAAAACGGAGGGGAAAAGATTGTTTTCACTCGTGTGGATGGGGCCTAAGAGACAATATAGAGAAAGAGGGAGGTTGATAGAGTGAAAGAGAGGTGGAGAGGGGGAATAGAGTGAGCGAGGCTGTGAGAGAATGAGAGGCCAAAGGGAAATAGATGCAGACAAACAAAACACACATGAGATTTGTCTCTGCAAAAATGCAGAGACAAAACAAACAGATAATGATAAGGATAATAAAACGCTTAATCCCCTATGTAAACTGAAGGAAATGACAAAGTACCTCTCAAACTCCCTGGTCTTGGTACACTCCTGGGTTCCTTTGCTGATGACTATTAAGAAGTCCTGCGTCAGAACAAAGGGCACACGCTCTCGCTTGTACCCAAACTTCTTCTTCTTGTGATCCAGGAAGTGGCCGAAGTCGATGTGGAACAGCTATCGGGGGAGGGGCAACAACAGAGAGAGTGTAGCAAACGCAGTGAAGCGTCATCGGTGTTAAGACACACACATCGACCGCCATTAGGAGTTTAAAACCCTTATCGTTCCAATGCGATCTGTCACGTGTTATGAGGGGTTGACCCTATTTACCTAGCGGCCATCTTGGTCCTTAACGCTAGCTCTATATTCCACATTCAGTTCTATCCAGCCAGATATTAGAGCCAGGATGGCCGCTAGGTGAATAAATAGTAACTTTAATAAACCAGGTGGACGTAGGCCAGCTGAACATTTACCTGTCCGTCTTCTTTCACCATAATGTTGCTGTTGTGTCGGTCTCCGATGCCCAGGATGAAGGTCGCTACGCAGTAGCCAGCGCACGACCGCGTGAACAGATCGATGGCCTGGTCGTACCTGAGGAACAATATCACGTTTAAATAACAATGCATTACGATTACATTGCAGTAAGTAATCTGGCAGCAGACCCTTGAATCCAACAACCATCACAGCACTAAAACACAGTATGTTTTAAAGTGTGTGAAAATACATTTAAAGCATTTTATCAGATTCAAAAGGCAGGTTACTGATTCAATACACCAAACGTATTGCATGCCATTCAAGTACAAATCTAACAAGTAAATACATATATAAATAATTATGCCGATGAATTATATAACAGGGCAATGTAATAAATCCATAGATAAATAAAGATCACCTCATCCCCTCCCTTGTCAAACCTACATTATCTGTTTTAATTATTTAATATTGACTTAACTGGCATTCCATACAAACGAACGGATGACTCCAATTGTCCCTGAATATGAAGCTACAACATGTTTTACCATAAAACTGAATCCAAACTGTCGATTATCAAAGCAAAAAAGCTCCAGGCTAAAGAGACACTTTTTATAATTAGGATTCATACGTCCACACCAGAACTGCAGACTTCGGGTTTACTATCTATATTGTAGACTTACTGTTAACAACTGTGGGGGAAGAGTCGATTAACTGTCCTAATCCGTGTGTGGATAATCAGATTCATAAACCTGATAAGAAATCTCTATTAGCGTACTGGGATTTTTGAAATGATAACAGGAATATGCAAATGTATTTTCAGTATCGGTATGTGCCTGATCTGATAAATGATTGTCACACACACACACACACACACACACACACACCCACACACACACACAGAAAAGCTGGCTGAAAAGTCAAGGAGTTTTGCTCCAAGAGCAGGAAATCAGTTACAACTCAATTTAACACCACACCATCCCACCAAGGTGGATCATTTGCAGCTTTAGCCCGTGAATAAATCAAATCAACCAATCCCAATGGGGTTTCTTAGTCATAGTCCCCATGGTCATTGTACATGTTGGACATGCTGAAGCATTACTTAAAAGCCTATTAACATTTCTCAAGACACACACCTCTAATTGCATCCGTAGTGGTAAACTACATTAAGGACCATCTGTTATGTATATTGATCAGTAATATGCATAAAGTTGCCACTACTAGCCAATTTTTTCGTGCACTTGGGTACTTGAATAGGAGTTGCTTTATGATATCGGTGGGTAGTTGTAACAGTTTCTCATTGGATACCACCCTTACCTGACAGAGAAAGCCTCCAGATAGATCGCAGCAAACAGGGTAAATAACTTAAAAACAAACGTCTCCAAAAAGCATGAATAGATTTACAAAAGGCCAAATGACTGACCAATCATCATCCCCCTCATTAGGGATGGGTCAGAATATCAGATTATTCGTTCCCGAGGGTCAAAGTAGATTTTTTAACATTTGGACCGTTAACATTTTGTCCCATTCAAATAAACGGACGGAACTAATGTTGGACACTTCAAAGGGCATTATCCCGATTATACCATGGTCACTTGCCAAAGAAAATAAATATTTTCATTTATTTTTCATGCGTTTTACAATCTAAATATAAAGTTTTGAACAAGCCATAACTTTGTTTCCCTGGTAACGCCTGAGGGTTTGACTAATACCTGGTACAGTCATTACCCTCCCGTAAGGTTCTTATGCAACGGAAACGTTGTTCACTCCTCCAGTAAATAGGACGGACCTTCGCTACGACTTGGCAACGGGAGGTATTCTAGTCCGCTCAGCTATGAGCCAGAGAGCTAACATTATGCATTCTACATATTCATAATTCAACATTCGTCCCAGTCTTTATACCACAGATAATATAGGGTCTAGAGCAGGGGTTCTCAATGTTTTGACAGCTGAGGGCCAATTTAGGAACCCGAAATTTGACTGCGGGCCGCCAAAGGAAAAAAAAAAAGGCGGGAAACACCGTCAGCATCCCAATGGTAAAAAGAAACATTGCAGACCTCTGGGAGTGAGGTCAAGTGAGGTCTAAATCCCGAAACTGAGGTTCATCCTTTCAAAGTAATGTACAGTCGGATTAAAACTAACAAATTTAACAGGATTTAATTGAAAGCTAGAGAGACGACTTTTCTCTTTATATTTCTTTGAATTAATATTGATATATTAATTTTAAAAAAAAACTTTTTAATTTTTTTTTTTTTAATTTGCAGTATGTCATTGCGGGCCGCCAGGAATGTTTCTGCGGGCCGCCATTGGCCCGCGGGCCGCACTTTGAGAACCAGTGGTCAAGAGCATATAACCACATTGTCTGATTACAGTTTAATGCATTTTTTACAATTTACCAGCTCTCGTTTTGAAGGCTGAACAGACAATTTGACGGAACTACTTAGCAGGTAGTTGTTTTTTTGCGCGTAAGATATTTAGTGATTTCTTGCCGACTATTCATGGCAGCCTTTGTGAATGTCGGCACACATCGAATAATCGATTATTCGTTCATAGCACCCACTGATTATTCGACCATGAAAATTTTGAGTTATTCACATCCCTACCCCTCATCCCTAAATTATGTAACACTTGGATTAGAAGTTAAACTCCATTTCGCTGAAAGGACGTTGGTTCTCTAACCTATTTAGGCTGAGCGTATCTTTCTTTTTTCCCTGATGTAAAAGGACCTTAAAGGAGACATACTATGGTGTTTTCCCATCAAGTAAACATAGTATTTGAGTTCCAGAAAACATGTTTTTGAAGCTGTTTGCTGGAAATAGCTTTTAGGAAAAAAGATCTCGCCTACTGCTATTCCCCTCTGATTCAGTCCCTTCAGAATGCGCTGTTTCTGGTGTCTGTAGCTTTAATGCAAATGAGCTGCTGCCCATTGACCAATGAGCTGTCAGAGTGAACCACAGCATGGAGGAGAAGTGGTTGTTGTATAAGTGGCTCTATATCTATATAATATAATACAGGCCTCTCAAGTCTCACGCATTCGGCGTGAGACACACGCAATTCAACCCATGCACACGCCACAATTAGCATTTCTCACGCAGAGAAATTACCAGGATAGTGTCACCAATTTGCGCCGCTATTTAACAGTGGAACAGGTAGGAATCAAATGGGTTTCCCATAGGGTAACCAGATGTCCTCTTTTGCCCGGACATGCCGTCTTTTTGAGACACAAAAAAAAATGTGTGGCGGAATTTCAAAATCGTCCGGGATTTTATTAAAGCCTCATACAAGTTCACATTGAATTTGCGTTGCGTTTCTCTGGGTCGTTCACAAACTAGTTAGGCTACACCCTCCCCTATTCAGTTCTGTTCGCTTTGCATTGGTGGAAGTGAGTAGGGGGAGTGGTTAAGTAGAGCCTTCAGATTGGAAGGTTTGACTTACTTAGTTACCGTCATGTTTTGTATTTATTTTTTTTACCATTATTGTTTTATAGGGACAAACATTAACACATTTCTCCTACAGGGGATTGATAAAGTTCTATAGATCTATTGAACAGAAAGAAACACTTGGTCATACTTTACAAACTTGACCACAGCATTGGCTTACTGAATAACACATATATTTTAAGCATTGGACTGAATGCCACATAAATATATCATGATGTTTTTGCACGTTTGCAACATTTAAAAGCTCAGGGAAAAGTATATACCTCTACTGGTGTTGCTTAAGCCAATAGCCTTTTGAGGCAGTGTTGTTTCTGAATATGTATATGTGTTAAGGGCCAATAATGCTTACTATCATACATTCGTCACCATGTCTGTGGACACATTTGCACGCAGTCACATGTTAATATACCCAAAATTTTGTATGCGGGTGGGAGCACCAGAGACCCAGAACAACACCCCAAATCCCAGGAAAAGTGTTGTTTTAATAATATGTCCCCTTTAATACAACAATATAATTCCAAAATAAACAGCTCACCAAATGAAATAGCCTACCGATTGCTATTCAATAGGTGGTCTTATGCAGGATTAAGGACTGCACACGTGATCAGAGACAGTCGGCTACACAGTCCATTTACAGTAGATCCCTCCGTGGAGAAGTAGGCCTATGTTTCATGATAGATATCACGTTCTTTAATGAGTTTAATGATTGATTACTCGTCCCCATCCCTAGTATCTCCTCAGGTGTGTAATTTAGGTGTGACATTAATGGGCTGTGAGCCGATGCAACACAGACTAGGATGGATCAAATGGGCATAAACATGTTATTTCAGAAAACACAGATTCATTGAGACTTCAGATTTTAGAGCACCTCCTACAAAATGTATCAAGCCACATTGTTTACAAAAAATATATATATATATATATATATATATATATATATATATATATATATATATATATATATATATTCATTTTTTTATTATTTGCTGAGGTGGTAATATGATGCGTGGAAGGGGGTAGTCTTTCAGGACTCACAACAATGTCCCAACATTGGAAACAAAAGCATAGCTGTGTGGCTTGAAAGACGTCACATAGAGATTCCTAAACAAAGACGTAGGATCCTTATTTTACTAAACGGAAACGGGTCGAAAAGTGTCACAAAATGACCGAATGATGGTACAATACGTGCATTTGGTCATTCATGATCGTACAGATGGCCACATTCTTGTAAGAATACGTTAAAGGGGACATATTATGAAAACAACACTTTTCCTGGGATTTGGGGTGTTGTTTTGAGTCTCTGGGGCTCCCACACGCATACAAACTTTGAAGAAGTCTGTACATGATTTTTTGACTGAGATATGCATTCCTGAAAGCACCCAACCTACCAAACGAGCGAGTCAGTTTCGGCGCCCCCTCCTACGCAGGAAGGGGGCACAGTTGAATATTACTCCCCACTTCCCTACTCCAAGATATCCCCCACTAGGAGTCTTTACTTGTTGTGGAAGTGCCAGAGACGTCAGACGCAGTCTTTATGATTCATAATATCATCCGAGGTGCACATAGCTTTTGGCCGTGATATTGGATATAATATTATATAAATACCCATATATAATATTATTATTATATTATTTGGTATAGAGCTCAGAAGTCCGCAAATGGCAACAATCCCTTCTCCTCCATGCTGTGGCTCAGTCTGACAGCTCATTGGTCAATGGGCAGCAGCTCATTTGCATTAAAGCTACAGACACCAGAAACAGCGCATTCTGAAGGGACTGAAACAGGGGAAAAGCGGTAGGCGAGTTTTTTCCTAAAAGCTATTTCCAGCAAACAGCATCAAAAACACTTTTTCTAGAACTCAAATACTATGTTTACTTGTTGGAAAAACAACATAATATGTCTCCTTTAATGATCATATTCTGGTTACTCTGCAAACACAGCCCAGCCCTGTCATTTTTAAAATCACTGGGTGCTACTGCCGACTGCTGGTATGTGGGCTGACACACAGTCAGGTACTTCTCAACTACTAACACACAGACAAATATCCAAACACATTTGCAAATCGCCACACACATTTGCAGATCTCTGCCAATGCAGAAAAGTTAAGAGAATGCACAAGTAACTGATGACTTGAGCAAAATACTTAGCCATATGGATTTACAGTTTTGTTTGGTCATTTACAGATCTGTTTTACACATTTACAAATCTCAATAGGTAAAGGCACATGCAAATTCTGAATACACGTTCACAAATCGCAGTACGCATTTGGAGATTCTCATATCCCATTACGCACTCTTTGATGGAGATACAGTTACCCAACTTTCCACTCAAATTTGAAAATAGTTCTACTACATTAACGGCCCCACTTTTAATGGCTCAGAACTTCTTGAAAGAGAAACACAGAGACTACTGGACTATCCTGCCTCCAGGATTACCACTGTAAAGACCTGGCGAAAGGTAAAACAGCTCACATCTCTCCTCGGTTCTTGTCCTTGAGCCACTGGTGCAGCGTGTGGCTGTTGAACTGCAGCGCTCCCTTCAGGCCGCCCTTGCACTGGATCTGCATGATGGTGTGGGAGTTCCTCACCACCTCGATCAGACCCACGCAGTCCCCGATGGACAGGCACCCATATGGCAGCATCCTGCGGGGCACAGCAAGTGAGAGAGTGAGGTGTGTTTGTGTGTGGGTATGTTTGTTTAAGAATGTGTGTGTGTGCGAGTTTTACCATATATGTTTGCACGTGAGTGAATAAGATGGTGTGTGTTGGTAGTAATAATTAAAAGAAATGTAATATTCTGAGAATCTTCCAAAGCAAAGTGTAAAAGGAGAAGCTAAGAAGTGTATTTATCTGGTACCTCGAGACTTTACTAGCGAGAGGGAGAAAGAGATGCAAGTGAGCAAACGAGTGAGCGTGTGTGATACAGAGGGATATAGAATGAGCATAGGAGCCACTTTTAAATCACCGCATCCACATGGGCCGGCCACTGTAAATCAGCATGCAGGTACTGCAGCACAGATAAAACAGAAGTTGAAGGGGAAGGAGGAGGAGGAGGAGGAGGAGGAGGAGGAGGAAGGGGGCAGGGCCAGTCCGGTTCTATCACAGGGCTGTCACTACGGAGACGGGGAGCCTACCTGAGATCAAGACCCTGGTTCTGCCAGATGTTCTCCATTATCCTGATGATTTGCAATGTCAGCATGTCCTGCCTTAGATCTGGAGGTAGAGAGGAGGAGAGGGAGAGCGAGAGACATATGGAGGGAGGAGAGATGGAGAGAGAAAGAGAGGATGAGAGATGAAGAGATATAGAGAGGGGCAGGACGATGTGGAGAGGTGTTTGAGATGCAGAGAGGGTGAGGGAGGGGGAGTTGAGGATGGACCATTGGACAGAGAACAGAAGGGTGAACGTGTTAGCAGGAGCGCATCTTTGATCACCTGACGTCCCTTAAGGAACTGAGGCTGAGGTTGTATGAACTTAACCGCCTGCATCCGTCTGCGATGCGGCAGGCTGCAGGAGGAGCTGTGGCGTGTGGAGTTGGACACGTTCCTGGCGTCGCCAGGAACGTGTCAGGGTTAAGGACCACAGAGGGAAGTGGTGTTGTATAAATAAGCCCTGCTCATGCATTACGCTATACAACTATACTGTGTGCACGTCACAATATGAGACAAGGAGAGATGAGACTGCCGGGAAAATAGGCAATAATGAAGGAAGGACATGGGGGAGTGGGGAGAGGGCGGCGTCGTGAGCTCACCATCTCCGTTCTTGAAGATGATTTCATTGCTCTGGAAGAGGAGCTCAGACATCATGTCAGGGTTCTCCCAGTTCAGCCACAGAGGTCGCTTGGCAGAAGACATCATCCTGCATTCCTCTAGCCTACAATAGAACACATTCAAAACCAATAAGCAAACAAAAGCAAAGCACAATGGACTAGGAAAAAAAAAAGGGGGGTTGCCTAATGGCCCTGCGGTCTTCGGTGAGGGTTTCAGTTCGCAATAGTATATACAACCACCTGGTGCCGCCGTTTCAATTCCATTCAAAAAGCTTTATGGCACGATTATTGTTTAGAACAGTATTACCGATGCATTATTTATCTTCATTTTTGGTACTTGATGGAAGTATGTTTTCTTTCCCTACGAGAGTTTTGTTAATGCTTGATTATAAAATATATATCTATAAAAATACATAGATATATATAATATATATATCTCTATATTTTTTTAATACATTGGTAGTCAAGGCGGGGCCCTATTGTTGCTAAGGCCGCCTTAACCATACAGTGCTGGGGGAAACACTGAAAGCTATCACGCTCAACAACATTGGACCAGCCTACATACTAGCGTGAGAGCTAGGCAACATACTAGCGTTAGATATAGCTTTAGTACTAGGTTGAGGGTTATGCAAGAGCTTGCTTACATACTATTCTATAACAAGGAAAGCTATATAGCAACATACTTTGAGAACTAGCTTTTTTCACTAGCCTATGGAACAGGGAAAGCTAATCTTCTAGTGTGAGATAGCCTAGAAGTAGCCTACCCGAGCATATCTACGTACTAGCATGAGAAATAATCTACGTACTAGTCATGGGAGCTAGGCTACATATTAGCGTGGGAGCTAGCGAGAGAGCTACCTTCTAGCCTGAGAGCTTGACCTCATACTAGCATGAGAGCTTGCCTATTTACTAGCTTGAGAGCTAGGCTGCTTCCTAGCCGTAGCGCTAGGCTTCCTACCGGAGGTTTCCCAGCTGGTGGGCGGGGTTGAGGGGCGAGGTGAAGCTCTGCAGGGCGTCCATGTAGTCGGGCCTCCTCATGTGCTCCACCAGGAACTTCATTTGGACCTGGCAAGAGCACAGAGATATAAAAAACAAAATGATTAAATCTATCCTTTATAATAAGTGTCGCATTAAAAAAGGCTTGTCAGGTGATTTAACACGCCGTTTCGTTGCAGCACCTCCCCGTGTGTGTTCCAACAGCTCTTGGCAGACAGTGTGTAGGCATGGGAGCGTGCCAGGGTGCGTCTCAAACGTTATTAGTTACGGTTTTCACACTTCTCTGCAGTTTTGTCTTCTGGCAGCAAAGAAACTTTCTTTCATCATCGTTTCCTCAGCCAAACAAAAGAAAAAACATCCCAACAACCATTTATCCAGCGCGCTGAGATCCGATATGAGGTGCCGACAAGACCGCTCGGGCGGCTGTCAGCACATTTCTATACCCCACTGTCACTCACTCCTCTTTCAAAGTGGGCTGCTGTTTATTATTAAATATAGTAAATTAATGAATTAAGTGAGTCGCTGAAACACAGGAGGGATGCTGTGAACCGAGGCGAGAGCGTGTGTGTCCACGCCTTCATCTCTTTAGGGTTAGGGCTAGGTACCTTTTTAGTCCCTTACCTTCTGGGCTTCATCCTTCTTCTCCTGCTTGAGAAGGTCTGTGAGGTTGATGAGCTTCTCCATCGCCTCCACCTGTCTGCTCAGGTGCTTCAGGTACATACCGCATGCCCGGCAGTAGGACTCCAGCAGCAGGCCGAACCGCTGGCTCACCGTCTTGTTGTGCATCTCTGACCTGGTCAGGCGAGGAACACAGAGAAAGAATAGGGGCATGTGAGAGATAGCGAGGGAGGGCGTATTTTCTTATGTATAGTGTTGTTTTTGTGTTGTCAAATAAGAGTAATTACACTGGTGTGTCAAACACAGACTAATAAACATTTCCATTCTATTAAATGAACGGGTCGATGTGAAGTGAGGCGAGGTCCACGAGATCACATGAGCTATTGGCTCAACAGCTTCCTGATTCCTCACTTCAAATGCCAGAAGAAGAAGTGTCCTATACGCTGATTGGTCAGGGCTTTTTTCAGGAGGAACCGGGCCAGCGGGTTGTCCAGGTACTGCTCGTACTTCAGAACCTAGAGACCAGACACACAAGATCATTGTTTACTTGTTAAAATTAACAACACCTAGTAAGCGTTATATAAATCCTATTACATAAATGTTTGCTTACACACACTTAGAAAGAGACAAAAGCGAACGTTTTGTAAATCCAATCAGATGACCGGATTCAAACAGTCACATTGGATAGCATCTATAAAGTATTTATTTCGACAATTTCATCCAAAACAATTTACAGCTTATTTACTTATTAAGATACAAGTCAATCATGACCTTGGGATGCCTACACGCAAGACTGAGAATCATACCAATACTAATGGTTCTCCAGTAGAGTCCCTAAACCAGACCCTAGACCCTCCCAGTATGCTACACAGTACACACACCTGCACCAGCTGGATGAGGTACTGGGACAGCCGGTCATCGGTCAGGTACTTCTCAAGGCACTTCACCGCAAACTCCCTGATCTTGGGGTCAGGGAAGTTGCAGTCCAGCAGCTCCATTGCCTGCTCAGGCTTAATGGCCGGCCAGTCCTTCAGCAGGCAGTACATCTGGGAGGGGAAACAAGCCCTTCAGCACACATGGAAATGCGCCCCACCCCCACCAAAACAAACAGTACTTTGACTTCCCTTTACGTTGTTGATACGGTTGCGGACCGACGCCCCGCCCTCATGGGTAAAATCCTCTGTTTGTCAATGGCCATGCAACTGACCATGTGTTTTTCCCCGCATGTGATTTGTTTACCATTATGTTAATTTTGATGTGGCTTTCCCCGGACGTGATTGGTTGCTGCATCGGAAAGCCGAGGATCCGAGGAAGACAAAAGACGGGCGAGCTCAACATTTGCGGCAGCTTGTCTCGGATTTGCAGCTTGCCACTTATGTCTTCAAATGCTTATTTTGTACTTGATCGAGGCTCTTGTTAGCTACCTGGGAACTGGGCCAGGGTAAGTTTGTTAGAAGTTATCGAATACCGACACACAGTTACACCTTTGTTTAGAAACACTAGGCGCAGGGGTGCTGTTCCACTCGTGTATTTTGCGGAGCTTTTCTTTGGTTATATTCATTTCTTTGATTTGGACAGCACCCAATGGCCTTTTTCCTTTTGTAGTTTTGCCTCCTCTGTTTGTGTTTAGTTGATTACCCCAAGATCCGGGTTAAATAAACAACTTTAAGTTAACTAAAGACATCTGGTTTTATGTTGCCACCCTTTTCCCTGGCGGGGGACGTAACAGTTGTATTTATTTACTTTTCCAACATCCTAAAATGCACTCCAAAGCACATTTGTCCCAGCGTTATCTCTGTAAAAAATCTCTAGAGTTGCATTAATCTGACGAACAAGGCCACAGGCCGAACCGGTTACCCATGTGATGCCCTTCAAAATAAGAGCCCGTCAGCGTTTGGAAGTGCGAACACAGCGTACCTGTGCGGACTCATCTCTGGAGTTCCATTTCACCGCCAATAGGAGCTTGGGAAGGATGTCTGGTATGTTGAAGCAGTAATGTCTAAAAACAAACCCAAATGTTTAATAATTCATATCATATGCATAAATATAGTAACAGCATATTGCACAGGTTAGGTTTGGAGAGCTTCTCGCTACTTAATAATGGAATCAGAGAGAAAACACACAGCCTCACCTGTGCCTCCAGAGGAAATCTTTTTCCTGCTCTGTGATTTCAGAGAGGGGGTCCCTGCTACAGACCAAGTGGAGCTGCTCGTTGTCGCTGTCAGTCAGGGGGTTGTCACGCGCCAACCTGTTACTCTGGGCACAATAGAAGTCCCTAGGATTAGATCCGCTGATCACATTCTGACACTGTGCTGTTGTACTGCCAGAACACCGGCCCATCTACACCCACTTATACTTACACAAATGCTGACACAGACATGCGCAGACACACACACACACAGACATTCAACCACTGACACACACACAAGCCTAGAGAGACACACGCACACACACACGGCTAGAGACACACGCACACACACACGGCTAGAGACATACGCACACAGATGCCTAGAGACACACACACACACGCCTAGAGACACACACACACACGCCTAGAGACACACACACACACACGCCTTAAGAGAAACACGCACATACAACCACTGACACACACACACACACACACACACACACACACACACACACACACACACACACACACACACACACACACACACACACACACACACACACACACCTAAAGAGAAACACGCAGAAATACAACCACTGACACACACACACACACACACACACCAGTGGAGGCTTCTCCAGTGAGCAGAGGGAGGAAGATCCTCCTTAACATTGTTGAGAATAAAAAAAATGTAGATTGCCCAGACTACTAATGAATTAATGCCCTTAAATATGACTACTCTAATGCCTTTGTATATGTAATGTTTGTTTCCCTGTGTAAAGGGACATTAGCACCCCCTATCGCCTATTGAAAATCACTGCTTGAGGACATTCCTTCCTCGGCCTTCACTGACTCCCATTCATTTCCCCGGCAGTGTTGGCGGCTGGGGAATAACATGGGGTTCAATGGGAGAGAGCAAATTCCTCCTCTGAGTGGGAGTGACCAGCTAAGGTGTCTGAATCACGCCAAAATCTATTCATGAATAGGCTGGAGCCCTGGCTGCACTATGAACCAATAAGAAGGAGCCCTGGCAGCGCTATGAACCAATAAGGCTGTGGAGCAGCCGGAGGGAGGGGTTATCCCCTCAAGTCTAGGCTACGAGAACCAACAAACCTGCTCAGTCACATGCCTCATTTCCACCAAGCGGTGCAGTAATGTTTTTTGCGGTACGGTGTGGCTCTGTTCGCTTATATTGCCGTTTCAACCGAGCGGTGCGCTTCGGTGCGGCTCGGTTCACTTATATTCTTGTTTCCACCACCAAAAGTTAGGCAAGGTCCCGAAATGAACGCACTGAGCCTACCTATTTTTCAGCACCCCTCTGTTGGGCTACCAAGCCGTCTGAAAGGGTGCTGAAAACTTGGAGCTACACACGTTGTGGCAACCCGGCCCCGACACAGCGGCCCTGGAAGCCCAGGGGGCAGGTAATACAGGCAGTCTACCACCCTTTTCCCCCAGAGGGAGCCAAGGACTGCATTGGAGCAGCCCCAATCAATGCAAACGGGAGACACCTGCGAAGGAGGCCAATCAGGCACAGGAGAGGGTTTATAACCAGAGTAGAGACGTTGTCTAGAGGAAGGAGGTATGTGACCCATGCAGGAGCAGAGAGCGGACCGAGACTCCTTACCCGGACGGACCTTTACCCCAGCACCTGGTCTAGAGGAGACCACGGGACTACACGGAGGGACCTCCTCAACGGGATACCGGGACAGCGCGTGAGAGACGACCACAGCGTCCCCAGTGGCTCACGGAGCCCAGACTCTTTTTAGTTATAGTTTTCATTGACGGGTGATTCCCCTTTTTTTCTGATCCGGATTTAATAAACGTGCCTTTGGTGGCAGTTTGTGAGCATCAGAGACTCCTGTTCATTGCTCGGAGGCGGGGCTGATAGACTCGGGTCACCACATATGGTGGAGAAGGCAGACAATCCGGCCGCGCAACCGGGTTTTTTTCCCTACTAATTTCTCGGGAACATGCAGAACCCAGACGGAGCCGCAGCTGCGGCCGCCGCCCTGGGAGACGCCGCAGAGGAAAGGGCCCTCCTCCGGCAGGCCGTTAGACGGCTGGAAATGCGCTCCTCCGAGGTTTCTCCGATCTCGGCGCCCACCAGCCGCCTAACCAAATTAGGACCAGAGGACGATGTGGAGGCGTACCTGGAGATTTTCGAGAGGACGGCTCAGACAGAAAGTTGGCCGGAGGACCAGTGGGCCCACATCGTGACCCCCTTCCTCACGGGACCAGCACAGCAGGCGAGCCAGGACTTGTCCCCAGAACAGGCGGGTCAGTACCAGACCCTCAAGCAGGCGGTCCTGGCGTACTATGGACATAGCCTAGCGGCCCGGGCCCAACGGTTCCACAACTGGCGGTTCGACCCCAAGGGCGCCGTGAGGTCCCAGGTCGCTCAGCACGCTCGGCTCATCAGGAGATGGCTAGCGGGAAACGATGGCCCCAGCACGTTCGATCGGGTGTTACTGGACAACACCATCTGCCAGCTACCACCGGAAGCCCAGAGAACCCTCGCCACCAACCACCCGAACACGATGGATGAGCTGATCCGCCAGCTGGAGAACTGGCAGATGGCCTGACAGCTGAGCAGCGCCGTCCGGCCACAGCCCCGCCCGTACGAGACCCGTAGGGACCGACGGGGACCGGAACCCCCTCGACGGATAGATCAGCCGAGACCGCCGACCCCATCGCAGGAAGCAAGGCATGGCGGTGTTATATCTGCGGCCAGACAGGACACTTTGCTCGCCATTGCCCGGAGAACCGGGACGAGTCTATGCCCTCGGCCGGCCAGGACCATGCCTACTCACCACCTGTTGGGCACATCAGGAGGCCGGAGCACCGAACCTCCCGGCTCGGGTGGGCGACAAGGACACTCAGGCCCTCATTGACACGGGGAGTGTCGTCACCCTCCTGCGACCCGACCTAGCCGTCGGAAGGACGGGGGAGCCGATGGAGGTCGCCTGCGTACATGGGGCCACCCGCACCTATGACACGTGCCATGTGGTCGTGCGGACCCCCCGAGGGGCCTTCACCGTAAGGGCCGGGATCGTACCCGACCTCCCCGTGCCCCTATTAATCGGGAGAGACTGCCCCATCTTCCACCGACTATGGAACGCGGAGCCAGGACCCAGACCGCCCCGTCCGCAGCCAAGGCCACGCCGACAACAGGTTCGACACACCTATGGAGCCCGGGCGCCGCACTCCTCCCCGGCCGAGACGTCGGGAGAGGGAGACGTCACCGGGGGAGATGGCCCCGACCCACCAGGCACGCCAGGCCGCCGGATAGGCGAGACTCCTCGCCTGGACCCGCCGGGGACCCCCGACACACTGACCGTGTCGGAGCAGCCGGCTGGGTTAGGGGAGACGGAGAGTTCCCCCCTCATGGAGCTCTCGGACTTCTCCCCAACCCAGAGAGCGTCGGCTCGCCCCGGACAGTTCGCCACTGCCCAGCTGCAGGACGACAGCCTGAAGCACGCCTGGAGCCACGTTTTCGCCCACGACGGTCACGCCAGGGACTCGGTGAGTACCCTACCTCACCCACATTTCTGCACCAAGTCAGGCCTTCTGTATAGGGTAACCGAGAAGGGGGGAGTAATAATAGAGCAGCTGGTGGTACCTCGCCCGTATACCAGTAAGGTCCTCTTCATGGCCCACACACACGTCCTAGGGGCACACTTAGGCATGGACAAGACTAGGGAACGGATCCTAGACAGGTTCTACTGGCCCGGGATAAAGAAGTATGTTACCGAGTACTGCCAGGCGTGCCCGGAGTGCCAGCGAACGGCCCCGAGACCCTCGACACGGAGTCTGTTGATACCGATGCCTATTATAGAGGTACCCTTTGACCGGCTGGCTCTAGACATTGTGGGCCCTCTCCCCAAGACCAGCCGAGGGCATCGTTATATTCTAGTCATGGTGGACTATGCCACCCGGTACCCGGAAGCCCTACCCCTCCGCGCCGCAACCGCTAAGGCAGTAGCCCGGGAGCTAATGATGCTTTTTAGTCGGGTGGGGATAGCACGGGAGATTTTAACGGACCAAGGGTCATGTTTTATGTCGTGTGTGCTAAAAGAGCTTCTCAGCCTTCTACAGGTGAAGCAGCTGAGGACTTCAGTGTACCACCCCCAGACGGACGGGCTGGTGGAAAGGTTTAACAAAACCCTTAAGCACATGCTAAAGAAGGCCATGGAGACGGACGGGAAGAACTGGGACCAGCTCCTCCCTCATGTACTCTTCGCGGTGCAGGAGGTACCCCAGGCCTCCACCGGATTCTCCCCCTTCGAACTGTTATACGGTCGGCGGCCAAGGGGACTCCTAGATCTGGCTAAAGAGGCTTGGGAGAGCCGGCCCTCCCCCTATCGTACCCTAGTGGACCATGTTGAACAGGTACGAGAGAGAATGGCGCAGGTCTGGCCCATAGTACGGGAGCATCTGCACAAGGCACAGCAGGCCCAGGCCCGGACCTACAACCGCGGGGCCCAGCTGCGTCTCTTCCAACCCGGTGAGTGGGTCCTGGTCCTCATCCCTACTGCCAAATGCAAGTTCCTGGCCAAGTGGCAGGGACCGTATGAGGTGGTCGACCGCGTGGGGGAGGTGAACTACCGGGTGCGTACCGGGTTCCAGAGGCCCGTTGGGTCGCCATACGGGCGGAGGTCGAGAAAATGCTCCAGCTCCGGGTGATCGAGGAATCGCACAGCGCCTGGTCCAGCCCAGTCGTTCTGGTCCCGAAGCCAGATGGATCATTCCGATTCTGCAACGACTTCAGGAGACTGAACGAAGTCTCGGAGTTTGACGCGTACCCAATGCCACGGGTCGACGAACTCAAAGAGCGGCTCGGGCCCGCTCGTTACCTCACCACCCTCGACCTTACCAAGGGATATTGGCAGGTTCCCCTCAGCAAGACCGCCCGGGAGAAAACGGCGTTCGCAACCCCCGGGGGATTATACCAGTATACAGTGCTCCCCCTCGGGGTACATGGAGCCCCGGCCACCTTCCAGCGCATGATGGACCAGCTCCTGCGACCACACCAGGCCTACGCCGCCGCCTACATAGATGACATCATCATCCATAGCGCCAGCTGGGACATCCACCTGAGACACCTGCGAGCGGTCCTGCGGGAGCTGAGGAAGGCGAGTCTGACCGCCAACCCAACCAAGTGCCACCTGGGCTTGGAGGAGGCCTCCTACCTGGGATACAGAGTCGGACGCGGGAACGTCCGACCCCAGGAGGACAAGGTGAAGACCATCCTGGACTGGCCCCGCCCCACCACCAAGAAGCAGGTCAAGTCCTTCCTCGGTCTGGTAGGATATTACCAAAGATTCATTCCCAGTTTCGCCACCCTGGAAAGCCCCCTACATGACCTGACCCGGAAGGCCCTGCCGGACCGCGTTAGTTGGTCGGAGGCAGCAGAGGGGGTATTCAGTCTCCTTAGACGAGCCCTCTGCTCCGAGCCAATCCTACTAACACCTGACTTTACTCTGCCCCTTATAGTCCACTCCGACGCCTCAGAGGTGGGCATCGGAGCGGTCCTATCACAGGTCCGGGGCCCGGAGGAACACCCAGTAACATACATCAGTAGGAAACTCCTTCCAAACGAAAGAAACTACTCTACCGTGGAGAAGGAAGCCCTGGCCATTAAGTGGGCGGTAGACAAGCTGCGGTACTACCTCCTGGGCCGGGAGTTCATCCTGGTGACGGACCATGCCCCACTCAAGTGGATGGCCACCGCCAAGGATACCAACGCCAGGGTGACAAGGTGGTTTCTGGCCCTACAGGACTACAGGTTCAAAGTGGACCACCGACCAGGGCGGGAGCACGCCAATGCCGACGCCCTGTCCCGTCGGGACGCATGCCTCTGGGCAGTCGGAGGCTCCCCGGGGCTTCATCTAAGAGTGATGGAGTGTGGCAACCCGGCCCCGACACAGCGGCCCTGGAAGCCCAGGGGGCAGGTAATACTGGCGCTATGGATGATGATGTCATCCAGACTCTTTTTAGTGATAGTTTTCATTGACGGGTGATTCCCCTTTTTTTCTGTTCCGGATTTAAAAAACGTGCCTTTGGTGGCAGTTTTTGAGCATCAGAGACTCCTGTTCATTGCTCGGAGGCGGGGCTGATGGACCCGGGTCACCACAACGTCATAATTCTGAAATCACTTAAAAAAGATCCAGTTTGGTATGAAAAGGTCACTGATATCTTTGCAACTCAAACAGCGAGGAGGATTGATTTGATCTATAAATGAAGTCCCTCAATCTTAATTGGCTTAACATCATGACCAACATTCTGAAACATCCATTAAACTTCCACATTTGCCTCAAACAATGTAAGGCTTACAGCCCATGTAAATAGTTGTGAAATAATGTTCTTGTTGTTCTTCTAATTGTTTGTTACTCTGACCGTTCTGCTTGATGTTGTGGAAAGGATGTTAGTGAATGATTCAGAGCATGATGCATCTTAAATAGCATCACTTTTGGTCTTGTGTCTTCATTTTTCTTAAAACAATTGTAGCTGACATAGCCAAATTACAACCAATAGCCTCAGTCATTGAGGACAAAAATAAACCCAATGATAGGCCCAGATTTTTTTTTTAGTTTTACAAATCAAGAGAAGGCCTGATTTGACTAATGGACCTGTCACTAAGATCCGCTCTCAGAAGCGCACAGTCCTTCCTCCTCACTTTGAAAACCAACAGCCGCCACTGACACACACATGCATAAAAAGACACCTGCAGACATACAACAACTGACAGACCCACACACACACACATCGATCCAGACAGACAGACAAAGACACAAACACACAAACCAAATACACACACAAACCGTATGTGTAATTTCACAACCCAATCCTGTGTTTCCCTTACCAGGCTGGTGTGGCAGTAGTTGTATCCCAGCTCCCTCGATATGTTCCAGTTAGCGTGCTCCTCGATGGAGGCCATGTCGGGGAACTTGACGGGGCAGCTGAAGTGATCAAACTCCAGCTCCAGACAAGGTGTTTCCTGTGTGTTCAAAATGCCATGAAAAAACGACCATGTCAGCCCAGGTGCTTATTGATAATCAACTAGTGGATGCCGGGGGGAGGCCGCATGCAGACTTATTCATCACCTATCTCTGAACATCTGGGCAGTGATGTACTGCAGCGTCCTATAGAGGGTTAGTATAGCGCTGCCTTATACTATAGGTGACTTTAGGTGAACGTCCTCTCTCGGACACAAACATCCAAAATCTAAGGCTGCCCAGAATAAGCTCCTTACATACAGACACATACCACGGCGTTAAGGTGACATATTATGTAAACAACACTTTTTCTGGGATATGAGGTGTTGTTTTGGGTCTCTGGTGCTGCCACACGCATATAAACTTTGAAATAAGTCCGCAAATTTTTGAGCGAGATGAAAGTACCCCGCCTACAGTATCCAGATGAGCCAGTCAGCTTAAGCGCTTACTCTGACGTAGGAATATAAGACACATTTGAATATTACCACCCACTTCCCCATCCCCCTTCCATCAGAGCATAAATAAGATACGCCCTTTTGTGGACCAGCAGACGAGCGCTGGGCGGAGATGTTCTTGCATTTCAGAAGCAGGGAGATTCCGTACAAAAAGGCAGGGAGTCTGCCGGAGCTCCTGCCGGACTCCCGCGGCGGAGATGCCACAGGACTTCCGGAACTTAGAGAGTTCCAGGAGCTCCGTGAGTCCGCAAACGGCAACAATCACTTTCTCCTCCATGCTGCTGTTCACTCTGACAGCTCATTTGTCGGCATTGGGCAGCAGTTAATGTGAATTTAAAGCTACGGACACCAGAAACAGCACATTCTGAATGGGACTGAAACAGAGGGGAATAGCGTTAGGGGACGTGTTATCCCCATCTTAACCATGGGGGGGGTTAAGTCTGGGATGCACGAACATAGACCTTGCATAACTTTATGCAAGGTCTATGTTCGTGCAGTACTCGGCGTTGACTCTATCCTAAAAATACAATATTATTGTCAATTATATCACATCAAAAAAGCGGTAGCTAACGTTAGTTGAATCAAGCAAACAATAGCTGTTGGTTTTGCTCCAAAAAGCTTGACTTATCTCGAATTTAACATAAGATAGTTCCTTCCAATTAGGGCTGTACGGAATGGACTAAAATGTATATCACGGTATGATTTGCTGCATAGACGGTAATGGTATTATATCAAGGTATGTTAATTGTACCTTCTAATTTTGATATAAATGCTTCTGAAGGGGTAAAATACTGGTAAGGCAGCAAAACGGAATACCGTATTTTCCGCACTATAAGGCGCACTTAAAAGCCGGTAATTTTCTCAAAAAACGACAGTGCGCCTTATAATCCGGAGCGCCTTATATATGGATCAATTGGTTAATTGGTTGATCCATACTGGTTGTAAACGGCGCTCTGTCAAAATGTTTCAGTATGAAAAACCAATAAAAACAATTTAATAATAATAATAAAATGTTTCACTACGACTACGATAAAGCCACACCGCTTGCAGCATTACTGCTATCGTAGTCAGTGCACACAGCATTTTACTGCGCTTACTCACGGAAGGTCACACTATACGATCACAGAGCCAGGAAATCGGGCGGAAGACTGGCCACACTACAAGATTCGAGGGTGCGATGCTCTACTTTGTATCATTCACGTTTGCAAGATATTTAAAAAATCTAAGGTTTGGAACTGCGTAATTGTGTTTTACTTTTTTGTCATAAAGGTTCCAGTTTTATATCTGCTAAATGCAGCAACTCGTCCTCACAGTTGCGTTGCGCGTGACGAGCTATACAATTAGCACAGCGCCATCTAGTGGATGCATAACGCATCCCCAGTCAAACGTTTGACTGCAGTATCTTCTATGCTATGCGCCTTATAATCCGGTGCGCCCTGTTTATGAAAAAAGTTCTAAAATAGGTCATTCATTGAAGGTGCGCCTTATAATCCGGTGCGCGTTATAGTGCGGGAAATACGGTATATATATTTTTTCATCTTTTCTCAATTTACTTCCATCTCTGAAAGTCCACTTGCTTGTGGACCTTGCCGTATAGTTTTGGCATCTCAATTTGGCTGAAGTGTGTGCTCACAGGTAACGCTTACCTGGGATTGAGTGTTTTGACCATCTCTTTAAAGCCCTTTCTATCGACAATTTGAAAGGGAACCATGTCCTTACACAGGTAATCAGTGAAGGCGTTGGCCTTTTGTCGTAAGGACTGGCTTTGGAAAATGCCTGCGGAAGCAATGTCTGATATGCAGAGACAGCTTCACGCTACCAGCATCTGTCTCGTAGGCTACGGTTTGGAATGAGAGCTTCTGAAGGGATTAATGCGCAAGCACGCAGGCGCGCAGCAAGCGTGCTTGCCCAATAGCATACTGTCTGAGAAGGCAGTATTGCTGTCAAATCTGTCCCTGGGAAAAGTAACGTTGCGCCAAATTGAAAAAGGAACTATGTTTCGTTACCATATTTTCAGTAGTTGCGCGTAACTTTACTTTTTACATGAAAAAGTAGTAAGGTTACTGTATTAATATGTTACTTACTTTGTTACGTGTTACACACAACACTGTCTACCGGTCACACGGTAACGTCAAAATCCATACCGTAGCGCAAACTCACACTGGTGTACTTTCTATACCGTTTATACCGTACACCCCTATTTCAAATCGACGTTAAGAGTTTCCATCAGACTCGCGAGGTAGCCAGGCGTCTCATCCAAAGCCGAGCTCAGTTGGCGCTGTGTGCTTCAAGATTCTGAAGCAAGTGCTGAGATTCCAATTGGCCCAGAGAAATGTCAATTATAAGAATTATCCAATAATGTTTCGCAATTCTAGCCTGCATGGCATGCATATGAAGGACAGCCCCCCCCCCCTAAAAAAAACTTGCGAATGACCCGATTGACCAAGAAAACGGCGATTGTCGCCGAAAAGCGACAAGTTTACAGGAATGAATAATGTGTGAGTGATTGCGGGCAACAATTAATATTTCGACCACCAGGCAGTCACAGTATATTTCAATTACTTTTATGTAATTGGGCTGTTTAGTTCATTTATTTTTGTGACTATGTTCGATGTAAAATAGAATTGTGCGCATAACATTTTTAAATGCCTGTCTTTTCTTTTGCCCAGTTAGCAGAATTTTGGTCTCTCACCTTGTTGGGGTTGGACCCCGTGACACCGATGGGGTTGAGAAGGTCTTCCAGGCCGTGGGGAACAGGCCACAGGTTGAGGGCCATCTTCCCCGCCACCAGTGTGTGCGTGTAGTCAAACAGGTTGATGTTGCCCCAGGCCAGCGGACAGTGCTCCTGCAGGACCCGACAAGCCAAACACATCCAGCATGGGGGAGGGGATCAGCATTAGTGGATGGAGGAAAAATATATTTGTGTGAGCATGGGTATTCTTTGCTGTATTCCAATACTGCATTTGTCAGTTTGACTAGAAAATGTGTTATCTCAGTGGAAGCAAGTTAATGGTGCCATCATACATATTATTTTGTCTTTGTCTCCTGGTCAATTCACATTTTCAATAGATCAATCAACTTAATTCAATAGACCTGGACGGACCTGTAGCCCACGAACCTGGACGGTAAACCCAAACATTAAAGCTAGGGACAGCTATTTATTCTATAAGCATTTTTCGGTATGTTTTTAAATTTGTTAATTCAGCCTTAATAAAATGATTAGAGGGCCTACCTGTCTTTCTACCCGCCTAACTGCTTGCACTCTGCCTGTCATCACATTGCATGACCGGAGCCTTCCACAAAGCTAGGCAGACCTATTGCTAAAGCTAGCCAGCTAGGCGCACCACACCCTCTCATGGACTGGATCTCCAGCAGTAGCCAAGCAGCACATGTTTTAGGGGAGGGGCCTTTACAGGGAGGCCTGAAGGGAGAGTGTTTTTTTTTTTGGATACTTTCAAACTCTACCTTACTCAGTGTGGGTTCTTCAATGTTGCCTGGATACAGGGCTGTACAGTGCGACAGTTTTGATCGCATTTGCTATTAAAATATATAACGTGCGAAGATAAATACAAGTCCACTCGCACCGGTGGGAAAGGGTGAGAAGGACCCGTGCCGAAAAAAATACGTCTTTCTATACAGCTTTCAATGGCACTGCTAAGCGCGAGTGTGTGGGAGCATGATGGGAGTGATGCATGTAGGGAAATGTATTTCGAATTATACGCTCGCCAGTTCCGCTCAACTACTAAAAAACTGCATTTCCCGAACATTCGCACGTTGAGGAAGAGGCTTTGTAATGGACGCAGGAAATTCACTTCTTAAGCAAAACAGAAAAATGAAAAGGTATTTTTCTGTATTCGGAAGTTCTTCTTCATCAAATAAAGATGGAAACATGGAAAGAAATCCAAGTATGGAAGAGATTGACTCGGCGACCACATGCACGGAACCGGCCCCTTCGGACGAAGCCGACTCCACCCATGACTCCGTCTCGGCCAACAGGAAAACGTACAGGTTTAACCCCCAGTGGTTAAAAACTTTCAATTGGCTGGTCTACGACCAATCCAAGAAGTCTATGTTTTGTAAATATTGCCTCGAGGCAGGGGAAAGGACATCTGGGAAGACACCCTACATTACAGGGAACACTATTTTCAAGAGGGACAACGTCACTAAGCACAACTTGTCAAAGCGACACATCGCTTGCCGGGAGGCTTTTTTTTTTGCAAAAACCAAGGTTAATCGTGCTGCTAAATTTGTAATAATTACTTAATTTTGTTGAATGTGTTCACCACTGCTGGCTGCTGATGTTTAAAAAAGGCTCTCATAGTCACTTTACTATTTAATATGTTCATTGTCACTTTACTGTTAAATTTGTTCATATTGTGTTACTTTTGAATATACGTCCTATTCTGTTCATATAGTTATATCTGAATAAAATAATTATTTTGACTATAGTATGTGTGGTACCAAAATTATTTTTGTGCTACTGAATTTTTTTGCTTGCTAGCACCAGTGCTACCACTTTAAAATGTACAATTTTATCAAGAAATGTATAGAATTGCAATGCTTACTGAATCGCATTACATATCGTCATAGCACTCAAAATATGGTATTGTGAGTCCTATGCTGCTCCTAGAACCCCAACAATTAGAGATCAGAGAGGTGGGGAGCAGCTCATAGCTTCAAAGCTTCCAATGTATTGTGTCCGGTGTTTGACTGTTGCACCTTTTTAGCTTTGGTCCACTATAGCGGCCAGGTTAACATACTATAGCAACACAAAGAAAACTGTTTTGACTCATTGTGTAGATCTTCTGTAGGATTTTGATGGTACTTTGTGTTGAGACACAATACGCTTGTTGAAAAGATGTGACAGATCATGTTTTCTCATTTCCACAGCTACAATCAGTCCAGTTGATATTTTTAGAATCCTCCACATCTAGGAATTGTTTGTAATTACACTGCACTTTTAGATTCCTTTGGATAAAAAAAAGCTAGGGGTGTAACAATTCACCGTTCACCGATACATATCGGTATCAGGTTGGATTAACACAGATGCGAATACATCGATAAATGGGCCCCTGAATCGATTTAAAATGACCAAGAATCTGTCGATGCACCGATTTAAACGTTGCAAATGGGTTGAGTGAGCTTTAGCCTGATATCAAGACAGCATTGTCAACTCATTTCATTCCGTTTCTATACAGATCAAGAAAATGAAACTTAAGGAAAAGAGCGGATCCGTGTGTGTTTGTGTATGTTTATGCGCGTGCTCTGCGTCTCCGCGCGCGCCTTGCATCTCGCGAGCAGAGAACAACTGGAGTTGTGAGTGTGCGAATAACAGCCATATGTCCGAAAATGGTGAAACGAATTTCAGTGCACCAGCGAATCTTAAATCGGAAGTGGAAGTCCTTTGGGTCTTGCCTCTGACAAATGCTTCGCTATTTTTTTAAATTGTGTAGGACAGCGATTAAGTCAATAAATAAACAAATAAATAGACATGTAGTTCTACATTTATAAATGTCTTCCATTTTTTCCCCATGCCACATAAAGAAATAAATATAAAAACCTTGGATTCCATGTTCCCTATGTCATATATATATTTGAAAGTAGGCATGTCTCTTTCACAGAAGGCTTATTTTAATTAATAGAAAATTTATGTGTTTACGTTAAACTAATATTAACTATCTATCAGAGTGATTCATAACGGATCGTTAGAACATTGAATCGAATCGCATCGAACCGTTCAATATTAAAATATATCGTCCCTGAATCGTATCGTAGCACATGTATCGCTACGTATTCGGATTTTCCTATAAAGGAGAGATGCACACCCCTAAAAAAAGCCCTCTTTATATATCGTTATAGATATATGTCATTTTGGCCCATCAGGGGTGTTGAAGAGTGTTGCTGACCTCCTTGGCGCCCTTCCTTCCCTTCACAGAGCAGATGGAGAGGCAGAGCCGGGCCGCGCGCGGGATGTCTGGAATGTACATGTCGTAGTTCAGCCACTCGTTCCACCTAGGAGGAAAAACACCCATACCCACCCGATAATATTGTTATTCCCAGCTTGCCCTTAGTAAAAACATTGTGATTGTTGCGGCCATGGAAAAGGGAAACTGTGGTAATGTACAGGGGCTGGTAATATACAGGCGATGGTAATGAATTAATCATGGTAATGTACAGGTGGTGGTAATGTACAGGTGGTGGTAGTTTACAGAGGATGGAAATGTACAGGAAGTGTTAAAGGTCCCACGGCATGAAAATTTCGGTATGCGAGTACCCCTAGCCTGCCTATGGTCCCCCAGTGGCTAGAAAGGTCGTTAGGTGTAAAACAAGCACTAGGCATCCTGCTCCGCCTTTGAAAAAACAAAGCTTGACCGTGCGAGCGCCACGTGTGTGTGTGTGTGTGTGTGTGTGTGTGTGTGTGTGTGTGTGTGAATACACACACTGTAGTGTGCACTTCTTTGAAATTTGGATATCGGTTCTGCTGTTGGTGTTATGGCGCATAACACGCAACACAAGCTTGCATAAAGCTCCCATTTGGATCGGATCGTGATTGTTGCCCGAGATGGGCTCCTCCTTGGCTCCTCGGCAACAGGGCTCGGCGCCGTTGCCCCAGCAGGTAGTTCAATCTGGACTTAAGGGAGTCAAAGCCAAAGTTCCTTACCCCCAATTCCTTCTAGGACTGGGCGATTTAGCCTAAAAATAAAATCCCCAATTTGTTCAAACCAAACCCAATATCGATTGTTTATTGATTTTTTTCAGAAAGTGAAAAAAAAAAAAAATTGAGCTTGAAATTTTATTTGTAGAATAACAATAATTAACAAAAGCCACTCTGCTGCGTGCCTCAGTTTAAGATGTTGGAATAAATAACCCTAACTAACCCTTTTAAAAAATTGATTTTCTTGAAAAAAAAAAAGAAAATCGGCCTAAACCATTCATTTGAATTATGATTAAAAATCGATTAATCGCCCAGCTCTAATACCTTGTCAACCATGGCCGAGATAACCCCACTACGAGTCTCGTTGTGGAAGTACCAGGAGTCCTCAAACGGTAACAATCCCTTTCTCCTCCATGTCCTGGTTCAGTCTGTACTTCAGATTGATGTGGAAGTGGAAGAACCAGAGACGTCTGAGAACCCGACGCAGTCGTTTGAAATTCATAATATCAACCGGAGGCGCACACAGCTTTTGGCCGTGATAATATATATTATACCACGGTCTGGGGGAATACTCGATTCTGATTGGCTGCAGGGTGTGCATTAACCCTGGATATATGGACACCAGCTAACCAGTCAAAATGTCTGTTCAGCCTTCAAAACGAGAGCTGGTAAATTGTGAAAAATGCATTTAACTGTAATCACAAAACGCAGTAATATGCTATAGACCAGGGATGGGCAACTGGCGGCCCTTCCACAAAGCGACCCGTGGGCCGCATGCGGCCCGCGGGTCGAATTTGTGCGGCCCGCGAGTTCATTTGTATATATTATTGGTTTTTCAGTCGTCATTTGAACCAAACTGTAATTAATTATGTCAGCCGCTAGATGGCGCTCCCCGAAAATGTAAAGGTATGTAGCCAAGTGGATGGTCTTGGAATTACCACGTCGACCTCACCTCCTCTTTTAGCGGGATTTACAAAAAAAAAGAATTTTACAAACATGAGCGCTCAAAAAAGAAAACTAGAAGGAGAAAATCGCGTTTTCCAGCCAAGATGGGAAACAGATTATCTTTTTACAGATTGCAAAGGAAAACCCATGTGTTTAGTGTGCTTGGAAACAAAAGCTCAGGGAAATCATGAACGACTGCAAGTACTTTTCCTTAGCGCTAGATGAGAGTACAGATGTGATGGATGTAAGCCAGCTCCTCATCTACACACGAGCAGTAAACAGTTCATTTGAAGTGCATGAGGAGTTATTGAAACTGGTGTCTTTGCATGACACTACCAAAGGACAGGACATTTTCAACGCTGTTGAAAGTGTTGTGAGTGAGCACGGAGGCTTTGACAAGCTGTTGTTGCTGACGGTGCGCCATCAATGCAAGGAAGACGCACTGGATTCGCCGGGCTTCTCAGACAGAGTGGCGTTGACTGTCCAATACTGCACTGCATCATACATCAGGTTGGTAACGTTATTTTCAGCTATTGTTATCGGTGATAAATAGGGCTGCCCCCAACTAAAAACTTTCCTAGTCGTTGCCACTTTATTCCGGTTATCGACGAATGGTTTGCGGTGCTGTCAGAGATCGGCGGCGGAGGCAGGCACGGAGCGGCCGGGCAAACGCTTTTACTAATGATCCGTTATTTTCTGACTGAACAGCCTCCTGGAAATTATATTTTTTCATTCATAAAATTATAAACTAACGAAACTCGTTAAAGCAAGTCATTTGGTGCTTTAAAAGTCACGATTTTAATCTGAGACAGATTCCACTTCTCTTCCTGTCCTTTCTGGTTGACTAACGTTTGTTCGCCTGTGAGGCAGCCCTAATTCTCAATGTGTTTGTCTTAGTGAGATTTAAAAATAAATAATGACTACAATGTTGGTGAATCCAATTTATTTTATATTGCAGAAGGCCCTCTGTGCCAAGTCTATGAACTTCAGCCATGTCATGGATTTAGTAACGAAAGTTACCAATCTCATTCGAGGAGGAAACAGGTCTCTTAATCATCGGAAGTTTGTAGCCTTTTTAGATGAAGTGTGCGCGGCGTACGGGGATTTACAGATGCATACGGAGATAAGGTGGATGAGCCGCGGGAAATGCTTGGAGAGGTTTTTTGCGCTGCGCTCTGAAACCCCTGTATTTCTCGAGGAGAGCATACGATGTGACACCAGTGCGTACTGCAGTCAACTCAGGGACACTGATTTTCTCTGTGACATGGCCTTCCTTGCAGTCATCACATCTCATCTCAATCGCCTGAATTTGCAGTTGCAGGGAAGAGGCCAAACTGTGTCGGATCTGTATGCACACATGAACGCGTTTAATGCTAAACTAGCCCTGTTTAAAGAAGGCTTCCAATCCGACCGTCCGAATTTGGCACACTTCCCCTCATGTGAAGAGATGCGCAAAGATGCTCCCGAATGCGATGAAACCATGCAAACCAAGTTCAAAGCAGAAATCGAAAAACTGCAGCAGCAGTTTAAGAGCCGCTTCCAAGACTTCTACGCCATGCAGTCACGCATCGCGTTGTTCACTGACCCGCTCTCTGCTGCTGTCAGCGAGCAGCCCCCTGAGCTGCAGCTTGAACTGTGCGAACTACAGGCAGACCAGTTTTTCCAAGCAAACCGCAACGAGAGGGGAATCTCCTTTTGGAGACTGCTACCAGAGTCCCGATTTCCAATCCTCAGGGATTTTGCACTTTCGATGGCCAGCATGTTTGGGAGCACTTACATCTGCGAGAGCAACTTCTCAATGATGAAGCACATCAAGTCCAAAGAACGAAACCGACTGACCGATGAGACACTCTTTCAGCTCATGCAGATTGGATGCACCAATATTGAGATTGACATTCAGTCTATTGTGCGCCAGCAGGAGAGGCCACAAGTGTCTCATTAAGACAGGATTTTACAGATGTAACAATTTTAGAAATATCATTTGAAAAAAAAAGAATTGCACTATTAGAGATAGCTATGTTTTGGTTTTTGTAGTAATATTAGATAATTGTTTGAGACCCCATTGCACTGAAATAATATATTCAAAGAATGTGGATTTTTTCTTTATGTGTAAAGTTCACAACTCACCCATGGTGAAATGTTGATTTTTCTTATGAAAATATAAATGTTATTGTTGGAATATGGATTGTTCTTAAAAAATAAATATGTAAATTGAAATGTTCGAAATGTTGGCCCACTAGTGAGCCTTGTTTGGGTCAGGTGTTCCTGACTGAAAGAGCCAAATTGTCTGTAATGTTTGAAAATTGGTATAATAAACTTTGATTGCCAGTATATTTGTTCTATTTATTAAATTAGTTAGCTATAGTAGGCCAATTAAATGACAAGGTTATAATGGTGAAAGTGCATGTTGATATACGTGGCCCTCTGGTAGTGAGGTGAAAATTTGTGTGGCCCTCTGGTAGTGAGGTGAAAATTTGTGTGGCCCTCCCTTTTATCAAAGCTGCCCATCCCTGCTATAGACCCTAGTATGTGTGGTATAAAGGCTGGAATGAATTTCAAATTATAGATATGTACAATTTATGTTGAAAGTATAGACCGTCACGATTCCCATTGAAACGAATGGTGCGCTGATTCGGTCTTCAAAACGAGAGCTGGTAATTGTGAAAAATGAATTAAACTGTAATCAGAAAACGCGGTTATATGCTATAGACCAGGCCTATTCATATAGTGGCCCGCGGGCCACATCCGGCCCAGAAGCAACTTCCGAGTGGCCCAGCCCGTGGTCCCGCAAAAAGCGCATAGAAAAGTAAAAAAATAATAATAATAGCCTTGCCTTCAGAAATTCCTACAGTAGTACAGACCATGAATGCAACACTCAGCGTTACATAGCTACATGAATCTAGCATCATTCAACCCTCAATTCCGCGCATTGTGTTTCATATGTCCATGGTCTGTCAAGAAAGTGATTGAAGGCGAGTAGTCTAATCTGATGTAACATGTCTTTGTCAACTCAAAAAATTCCAAGTGGACACTGAAAACCGGTTCAACCCAAACTGGACTGACAAGTATTTATTCATTTTGCCGCCGAACCCAAACGCCAAAGCGATGTGTTTAATTTGTAATGAGTGTGTTGCGGTACTTAAAGATTACAATGTGCGGAGACACCACATTGATAAACACCCGACTTTCCGCTCAAGCTTTCCCAAGGGATCTCAGGAGAGGGCTGCAAAGATGCAGAGTTTGCTGGCATCTTACAACCGGAGATTTGCTACTATGATGCGGGCATGCACGGCCCAAGAGAGAGCTACAGCTGCTTCCCTTCGTGTGTCATGGATCTTGGCAAAAAAGAAAAGACCATTTACAGACTCTGAAACCGTGAAAGAGTGCATGCTGGCCGTCGTGAATGAGGTTATAAATGACGACAAAGTAAAAACAAGCGTGACCTCTGCCATTACAAACGTAGCCCTGTCAGACACCTCAAATATTTGCAGGGTTCAACTTCTTGCTACTGATGTGTTCGAAACGCTTTTGGAAGACCTGAAGAAAGCTGATGTCATGTCTATAGCAGTAGATGAGTCCACAGATAAGACGGATACCGCCCAACTGTGCATATATGTCTGTTTTTTTGACGCAAATGCTTCAGAGAAGAACTGCTCAGTTTACTGCCGTTAAAAGGACACAACAAGCGAGGTACTCTTTGAGAAGATTTCAACTTTTTTTGAAGACAATGGCCTTGATATGAGACGTGTGTGCATGCTTGTAACGGATGGGGCTCCATCCATGACGGGAAAAGTTAATGGTTTGGCTGCACGTTGGTCCGCAGTTGCACCTCAAATGATATCCCTACATTGCATTGTGCATCAGACGATATTTTGTGCAAAACTAAGCGGGGAGCTCAAGTCGACAATGGACAGCGTGATGGCGAAAATTAATTTTATCCGCTCCACATCAAGCCTCCAACACCACTTCTTCTGCATGCTGCTGTCAGAAATGTCTGCTGAGCACCATGACCTGCTTTTGCACAACGACATCAGGTGGCTGTCCAAAGGCGAAGCTCTCGAGCGTTTCTGTGATCTAAGAGAGGAAATCACAGCTTTCCTCCGCAGCAGCAAGCATAAAAAGGCCGAAACACACTTGAACCGAATGCTGGATGACAACTTCATTGGCGATGTCTGCTTTCTCAGTGACATATTCAAACACCTGAATGACTTAAATGCGGGACTACAAGGCAGAGACAAAACTGTCATTGAACTGGTGGAACAGATGCACGCATTCCAAGTCAAACTGGATCTTTTCGGGACTGAATTGAGCAAAGGCCGAATGTTGCATTTTCCGACGCTCTGCAAATGCATCTCATCCCCGGCACGCATTACCGCTGTAATGACAGATTTCGTTGCGAGGTTAAAAGAAGAAAACTTTGCTGGTCGATTGGATGGACTTGCTTTGCCAACAGAGGTGATGTGTTTTGCCAGAGACCCGTTCACTGTCACAATAGAAAGGGCTTTATCCGCCAAAGCAAAGCAGGTGGATGTTCCCATTGACGAGGGGAAAATCATTCTCGAAGCGATCATCCTTAACCCTGGCACAGGAGCTGCGCACCAACGGGCCTGCCAGGTTTTGGACTGATGTCAACCCACATCAGTTCCCTAACGTCAAGAGAGCAGCAGTCCTCGTGCTAAGTATGTTTGGCTCAACATACACATGTGAATCAAGCTTCTCACACATGAACTCAATTAAAAGCAGCTCTCGTTGCTCACTGTCTGACAGTACACTTCACGAATGCCTTCGGATTGCATTGACATCTTATGAGCCCAGAATCACTGCTCTCATTCAGAACAAAAGATGTCACATCTCCCACTGAGAACTCAGCAGTGAAACTGTTGCATACATAGCAACAAAAGGATGTGTAACTAAGTGAGTAACAAAGTATTCATGTGTGTTAAGCTACTTAGTTATTTCTTGTTTTGGGTTTGTTTACTAAGCTTTAATATGCCTAGTTGTTTTTGTTCATGCACTTTGGCATATTGATCCCAGGGGGGATATGCTTGTTTTAATATGTGACCCAAATGTTTATTTTATTTATTTAAATAAGGAAACCTCCGATAAATGTGCACTATTTTGTTTTCATTGCACCGTGTGTTTTGCTTATTGGTCAGATATGACAAATATTTATTTTATTTTGTTTCAAAAAGGAAACTGGCTATTGATAGGCCTAATATTGTGCACTATTTTGTTTGCAGTTTTGCCTAGGTCAGACTTCACCAATGATGTATTAATGTAATTTTTCAGATATGACAATTAATAAAAATGTTTGTGTTTTTCAATACATTCATTTGTGTTGGTCCAAAATTTGTCATTACTTGCTGCTGAAAATGTCTGGCCCAACTGAATTTGTAATTGAATAGCCCTGCTATAGACCCTAGAGTATCTCTGGTATAAAGGCTGGGCCGAATTTCGAATTATAAATATGTACAATGCATAACGTTAGCTCTCGGGCGCATAGCTGAGCGGATCAGAATACCTCCCGCTGCCAAGTCGTAGCTAAGGTCCGTCCTATTTACTGGAGGAGTGAACAACGTTTCCGTTGCATAAGAACCTTACGGGAGGGTAGTGATTGTTCCAGGTATTAGTCAAACCCTCAGGCGTTACGAGGGAAACAAAGCTTTGAATGGCTTTTGAAAAACTTTATATTTGGATTGTAAAACGCATGAAAATATAAATGAATGGTCTTAATTTATTTTCTTTGGCAAGTGACCATGGTATAAGCGGGATAATGCCCTTCGAGGTGTCCATTATCAGGAATTAATGGACTTCGCGGAAACAACCGTCCTCCGCTGCGCGTCGGACTGTTCTAAGGCCTCCGCGTCGTCCATTAATTCCTGATAATGGACACCTCGTCGGGCATTATCCCTTACTTATATGATAAAGATATCTATGTATAATATGATATTATTTAGATATAGAGCTCCAGGACTCCCACCGGAGCACACGGAGTGTTCTAGAATATTTACAGAACAAGGCCAAAGGCTGTGTGTGCCTCCGGATGATACTATGAATTTGAGCCATTGCGATACATCCACTGTAAACACTAGTGCATGGTACCGTGGCGGCAAGCTGCTCAGGGCCACACCCCCACCCTCCACTTTGACCTGCCTCCAATTAACGGCACGTTTGGGGAAAGCTCATGTGGGACAGGTTCGTAGTGGCTGTAATTCTGCACCAAGGCTGAATTTCTAGAACGTCTTCAAATACTGTATTAGGGGCCCACTAACACCTATACAAAAGCATCCATTAAGTATAATGTCAAAACGGTGGTAATGTACAGGAACTGTTAATGTACAGGTGGTGTTAATGTACAGGAGGGGGTTATGTACAGGAGGGGGTTATGTACAGGAGGTGGTAATGTACAGAAGGTGGTAGTGTAAAGACGATGGAAATGTACAGGAGGAGTTAATGTCTAAAATGTGGTAATGTACAGGAGGTGGTAATGTCTAAACTGTGGTAATGTACAGGAAGTGGTAATGTACAGGAGGTGGTAATGTCTAAACTGTGGTAATGTACAGGAGGTGGTAATGTACAGGAGGTGGTAATGTATAGATGTGATTACCTGGGGTTGGAGCACGGTACGCGCTGTGTGTTCACATTGTCACACAGTTGCTCTCCACCATGGTAGATGCCTGTCCTGACGTAGATCTAGGAGGAACAGGATAACACAGTAAATCAGTTGGCAAGTGCACAG
This sequence comes from Pollachius pollachius, assembly GCF_949987615.1. Classification (NCBI taxonomy): domain Eukaryota; kingdom Metazoa; phylum Chordata; class Actinopteri; order Gadiformes; family Gadidae; genus Pollachius; species Pollachius pollachius. Next base: position 20,779,014 of record NC_136947.1, on the reverse strand, counting down.
CCTCCACAAGACATTGACATCCTGCTCAGAGTCAACCTTTGAAGACTGAACACGTTGCCAGAGCAGGGAGCAGGAAGCCAGATGGGGAACCGTTCCTGCTGGTAGAATCACACTGAAGAGGAACATTTCCAATGGACACATTTAAGAGCACATAAGCCCAGGATGGATGGATGGAGATAGTATAATGTAACGATATAAATATAATAAAAATAATAATAGTCCTTAAACCAATCAGACCAACGATCGGTTCAATCACAACAATCCCTTCCTGGTCTTCATTGTGTTAAACCAGCCAATAGCAAGCCAGGGGGAAAAGCCATCTTGGTGATTGGCTCCAGTAAAACAGGATCGGAAACAGAAAAAGATGTATTGCTCTCCAGCCCCTGCTGCAGAGCGAATTCAAATCGCCGGCAGAACGGGCTGGGAGTACCCAGTCTAATGCTGTAGCCCAGGGGTCGGCAACCCTTGGCACGTGTGCCACCACTGGCACGTGGCAGCATAATCACTGGCACTCTTAAAAAAAAATAAAAAAATTATAATAATCTTATTTTATTATTATTTAAAAATGTCACCGCACAATACGGCAGCATAATTATTACTCCCGATTCTTTTTGCACTTTATTCTGTTTTGGGCATGTCCTCCCAGTGCAAATATAATTAAATCAGTTACTGAAAGCAGTACATGTCTTAAAGGGTAATTCCGGTGTAAAATGGATTTGGGATATGTTTTGTATGATAACGAGTTGAAACGTTCGTTTTGGCGCACAAAAAACGTATATAGACGCTTTCTTCAGTTGGCTGTTTATAGCCGATTCTATCAAAACACTATAAACTTAGAACGATGGGGGCACTGGTTAAGGTAAAAACTAAATCGCTATTTTAAACCACTTAAAAGGCTAAAAGTAGCCCGACACGTCTTTAGTAGTATAATAAGGGTCTTAACATATAAAACGAGGCATTGAGAACTTTGTAAGTGTACAGATTGTTTATTAAAAAATACATTTTATACACACAATACCATCAGTAGATCACCCGTCGACGCCATTTTCTTTTTAAGACTCGATAGGTAGATTGACGAACACAGATATTGTGACATCCGTCAGCAACACGCAAGCTCTGTGTTCGCCAATATGCCAATGTGTTAGCCAGTTCGAGTTTTTACCATAACAAATGCCCCCATCGTTCCAAGTTTTTTGCGTTTTGATAGAATCGGCTAAAAACAGCCAACTGAAGAAAGTGTCTATATACAATTTTTGTGCTCCAAAACGAACGTTTCAACTCAATATTATACAAAACATATCCAAAATCCATTTTACACCGGAATTACCCTTTAAAGATATTGATGTGGATGGTTCCAACATTCTCATCTATTCTTGTTTTTTACATTTCTACATTTTACGGTGGTCACAAATATGTTTTTGAATGAGTTTCTGAAAGTGTTTTTTTAAGATGGGACATATGTTAAAAACATTTAAAATGTTGATGCATGATTGTTGACTATATGGAAATAATACAATTCCAGGTCTTCTTGAAATGTTTTTGGTCGCTGCGTCATAATTCAGCTTAATATTTAATATATTGTTGCTTAAGGCACACTCATTAACAAGGAAATGTCAAACTGGCACTGCATGTTGAAAAGGTTGCTGACCCCTGCCGTAGCCTATCTCAACTATAGCCGCATTTCATATTGATTGCATCGTTTGCTGCGTTACCAATGTTTTCTATGCTGACTAAGGGTGCGGATGTTCAATATCCAAAACATTGAGTTCATAAGGGCTAACATTATCTTTTCTGAGTTAACAATAATTATTGCCATGTGTTTTTGAGCACAGTATAACATACTAAACTTTGGTAAATCTTCTCTGTACCAAATATCTCGCTGCTTCGGGTTTTCCTTTGATAGGCGCGTTGAGAGGAGGAGCGGGAGAATCAGCTGTTACCTGCGCACCACTGGCATGAATGCGCGTTTGTCTCTGTGTGTGCTTGTTCGTGTGCGTATGCGTGAGTGAACGAGAATGTCAGGGAGAAAGAGTGCTATGAGGAGATGAATGAACGGAACGATATTTATATTTAAATCGCAAAATAAAGAAAAAGAAGCAGAATCAATTTGTGGCGCTCGTGTTGACTCTGTGGCCTGCGCCACACATTGGTCTATGTATGGGAAACACTGCACATACATACACACACACACACACACACACACACACACACACACCCACACACACATATACTAGGGATGCACCGATTTATCGGAAACGGCCGATATTCGCGTTGTTCACTGCCATCGGCCTATCGGAAAATAAGATGACATTCACCGATGGCAGTGGCCGATGTTTAATGCTTCCTCCTCTTGAAATGTCACTGGAACAAGTCTTACAAACTGCATATCGCTGATCTTTCTCCGAGACAGTGAAATACTCCCACACGACCGACATTTTCTTTCACTTTTATTTGTAAACAAACCACACATGCGCGCGGGCGGCTTTTTTTTCTGTCGTATCACTCCGCAAGTGTCCTCGGTTGCTAAGCGACGTCAACGTCTTTGACGGACTATCAACACTATGAATGCTGGTAACAAATAAATTGTAAAAAGACACACCGTGTAAAGTAATTTTTTTGGCCATAGTTTCCATATGCTAAAGACGTGTCTAGTTCACCATCATGCAGGCTGTGTTCAGTAAAATAAATAGCAATCTGTTTTCGGCGCATGTAGGCCTATCTGCCTAAGCCCACGTTGAAATAATTTTGATGTTGAATGTTGATGGCGCAGTTGTTGAAATAAACAGATTGATTTCATACAAATCATAAAAGCCTCTCCCTGTGTCATTGTGTGTGCGTGTATATGAGGTGTGTGTCTGCGTGCGTGCGTGGGGGGTTAGGGTTTGTTTCCCTGGCACAAAAGGGGGAATAAATAACAACAAAAAAACATCGGCATCGGCTATCGGCCAAATTGTTATTTTGAACATCGGCCTTGCGCGCGATTTCATTTCACGCTGCTAGGCAGCCTGCATTCCATGGATCCGATTTTCGCCTGATATAGGGAACCAATCACAGAACAGGGAGGGACGGCAAGACGATGACGACATCTATGAAGGGCTGTACAGTGCGACAGTTTTGATCGCATTTGCTATTAAAATATATAACGTGCGAAGATAAATACAAGTCCACTCCCACCGGTAGGAAAGTGTGAGAAGGACCCGTGCCGAAAAAAATACGTCTTTCAATGGCACTGCTAAGCGCGAGTGTGTGGGAGCATGATGGGAGTGATGCATGTAGGGAAATGTATTTCGAATTATAGGCTCGCCAGTTCCGCTCAACTACTAAAAAACTACATTTCCCGAACATTCGCACGTTGAGGAAGAGGCTTTGTACTGGTCGCAGGAAATTCCCTTTTAAAGCAAAACAGAAAAATGAAAAGGTATTTCTCTGTATTCGGAAGTTCCTCTTCATCAAATAAAGATTGACACTTGGAAAAAAATCCACGTATGGAAGAGATTGACTCGGCGACCACATGCACGGAACCGGCACCTTCGGACGAAGCCGACTCCACCCATGACTCCGTCTCGGCCAACAGGAAAACGTACAGGTTTAACCCCCAGTGGTTAAAAACTTTCAATTGGCTGGTCTACGACCAATCCAAGAAGTCTATGTTTTGTAAATATTGCCTCGAGGCAGGGGAAAGGATATCTGGGAAGACACCCTACATTACAGGGAACACTATTTTCAAGCGGGACAACGTCACTAAGCACAACTTGTCAAAGCGACACATCGCTTGCCGGGAGGCTTTTTTTTCGCAAAAACCCAGGTTAACCGTGCTGGTTAAATTTGTAATAATAACTTAATTTTGTTTAATGTGTTCACCACTTCTGGCTGTTGATGTTTAAGAAAAGGCTTTCATAGTCGCTCTACTATTTAATATGTTCATTGTCACTTTACTGTTGTTAAATTTGTTCATATTGTGTTACTTTTGAATATACGTCCTATTCTGTTCATATAGTTATATCTGAATAAAATAATTATTTTGACTAGTATGCGTGCTACCAAAATTATTTTTATGCTACTGAATTTTTTTGCTTGCTAGCACCATTGCTACCACTTTAAATAGTAAGCGTACAGCCCTGCTATGCGACAGATCGAAGCTTGTACTTTACGGATCCAAAATCACAGCAGACGCATTACCTTTTGATGCAGCCTTAGATAGTGTTCTAAGTAGTTTAGAACGCAAGTTTATTTTGAAAAAATAGCAACTTTCGGCGTTAAACTCTTTCATTACGAAGAAGGATGTCTTTGCCCTGCTACCAACAGGCTTTGATTGGCTATGAGCTACGTAGACTCATACGATAAACATTCATAGCGCCCAATAAACGGCTCCGGGCAATCGTAAACCATGCCTCAAATACGAGAAAATTAGTGTGTGGTTCCCAGACCCAAGCCCCCAGGAACAGTGCATACTTCCGCAATCCACCAGTGCTCAGCGGCCAGGCCTGGTATTGCAGCTGTTTAAGCGGGCTGTGGACGGGTCCCTCGATTCAAGGGGCCCAGAAGTAGATATATCCGTTCACTCCAATACAAGTGGGGAACAGGATATCAATATCAATCAAAGGCTCATAATTATCTTTATACCATGTACTAAAAAAATGTAAGTTCAAAGTTTCAAAACGCCACCTCAAGCGTTTTATTAGCCGTTTTATGTTATTATTTTTTGCTGGAGAAGGAGGGGCGGGCAGCTGAAAGGAGTCGTAGTGAAACAAATGTTGTTTCGGCCCGGCATTCAAGAGGGCCTAGTGCACGGCTCCGTTAACTTCTCGTGTCTGAGGTTTTTCCTTTTACTTAACATGAATGACGTTGATGGTTTTTAGGCACTGTGATGACTTTTTATCACTAAAAGTGTTCTAGTGATAAAGGGATTTTTAGACTGGTTCAGCTGCTGCTCAATGACTCTCACGTTCCTCTGCTTGCGATCATTGCGATTCACCATTTATTGATCCATTTATTCAAAAGATCCAAAGACAAAGAACGGGTGCATTACGGTATCATTTTTATAATATTGTTAATAGCCTAATAAACATTTCAGTTGTGTTAGTATTTATTGTTTCATTTGCTTGTTTTGCTATGTATGACAGTTAACAATGTTGGTGTAGGCCTATTACAAATATTTTTGTGGGTAGGCTACTCCAACCTCGTTGCTGATCGATATGTAACCATTTATTTGCATTTAAATTATTGGTAGCATTTTTCATAAATAGTTGGATGGAATCTGTTTCTTAAGCAATAACATTGAACTGTATTGTTTTATAGGCCAACATACATTTACTATGTTGTTGGTATTATGTTATATGGAGCAATCTTTCATATTTATGAAGTTAACTTATACTTCCATGGTCGGTAAACAATGTGACTGCGATCGTTCAGACCTCTCGCTTATGATGCTACAATGCTAAAAAACAAGAATATTTCTGCATCCGGTACGTCATGAACTAGGGCGTGGCTAGGTTCCCATGATGCGGAAGCATATCTCTCCTTCATGTTGCCCTGCGCCATTGAGCAGTTTACATAGGAATGAATGGGCGCCATTTTGGAATCCGGTGTCCATTCTATAATATGTCCATGCCCAGACCTCATCTCAATGTAGATTGAGATGAGGTCTGGCGAAAGCCAGGCTACATCGGTATCGGCCCAGAATTTCCCAATAGGTGCATCCCTCATATATACACACAGACAAATGTACACACATCTCACACACATATATACACACACACACACACACACACACACATATATGCACACACTACAGCCCGACCGATAGATCAGCGGGCAGATATTATCGGCCGATATTAGGCATTTTCCAAACTATCGGTATCGGCCGATTAATTAATATTTTAAAAGAATATATATTAAAAAAAGGTGTTTTTTTGGTTATTGTTCAAAGGACTTTGAGTTTCATATCTTAAGTTTGCATTTTTATGCATTTTATTTATCAGAACTTTAATAAATTTTGATTTTGACTTTTCTGTTGTGACAATAAAACAATAAAATGAAGTTTATTTTTAAACTGCATTACCTTATTATTTTAGTGAGGACTCATAAATAACTACAAATAGGGAAATCTGTTTATGTTTTGTAACGCGTTTCTGGAATTTCTTTTTAAAATATATATCGGCCGATATATTGGAATATCGGATTTTTAAATCACCAAATATTTGTATCGGTATTGGCCTTAAAAATCCTTTATCGGTCGGGTTCTAACACACACACACACACACACACACACACACACACACACACACATATACATGTATACACACACACACACACACACACACACACACACATACATATATATATCAGTGACAGCTGGTGGTTTTTAAAGTGAGGGAGGAAGGACTGTGCGCTTGGTTGCCATTGGCCTGCTTGCACTGATAGTGGCCTATTGTGGCATAAGTATGTGACACTCAAGTTGTTTCAGGGTGTTTTGGTGAACTACAAAATAGCAGGATGGGATGATTATTTGAATTGATACAAATCCACCAGTGGCAGCATTGTACTTTGAAAGCTGGTGGGCAGCATGTCTTGGACCACAAGGGCAGAAGGAAAGGATGCAAAGCCAATTAGTCAAATCAGGCCTACTCTTGATTTGTAAAACTAAATAAAAAAATCTGGGCCTACCATTGGGCCTATTTTTGCCCTCAATGACTGAAGCTATTGGTTGTAATTTGGCTATGTTTATTTTCAGCTACAATTGTTTTAAGAAAAATGAAGACAATAATATTTCACCACTATTTATATGGGCTGTAAGCCTGACAATGTTTGAAGCAAACTGGCCGCGGGCAGCCCTGCTTGGCCGCGGGCAGCCCCGCCCTGCCGCGGGCAGCCCCGCCCTGCCGCGGGCAGCCATGCCCGGCCGCGGGTTCCGCAGATCGGCCAAGGGCGGCCCTGCCCGGCCGCGGACTCCGCAGGCCGGCCGTGGGAGCCCTGCCCGACAGCGGGCTCCGCTGACCGGCCGCGGGATCCGCTGACCGGCCGCGGGCTCCGCTGGCCGGCCGCGGGCTCCACCGACCGGCCGCGGGCTCCACCGACCGGCCGCGGGCTCCACCGACCGGCCGCGGGCTTCACCGACCGGTCGCGTGCAGCTCTGCCTGGCCGCGGGCTCCGTAGCCCGGCTGCGGGCTCCGTAGCCCGGCTGCGGGCTAGGGAAAATCAATGGAAGCAAACAGAGCCCCACTGTACCGCAACGAACAGTAGCGCACCGCTCGGTGGAAACGAGGCCTTCGACTGAGCGGGTTTGTTGGTTCTCGTAGCATAGGCTTGAGGGGATAACCCCTCCCTCCGGGCTGCTCCACAGCCAGGACTCCTGCTTATTGGTTCATAGCGCAACAAGGGCTTCAGCCTATTCGTGAATAGCGTAGGCGGGATCCAGATCCCTTAGCTAGTCACACCCACTCAGAGGAGGACTTTCCTAATCTCTCCCATTGAACCCCATGTTATTCACCGGCCACCAACACCTTCAGGGAAATGAAAGGAAGTCAATGGAGGCTGAGGGAGAAACGTCCTCCCTGAAGTAAAAGTCAATAGGCGATAGGGGGTGTCCCTTTACCCAGGGAAACAAACATAACATATACCAAGGCATTTAAGTAGTCCTATTTAAGGGCATTCATTTATAAGGTAGTCTGGACAATGTACATTTTTTATTCTCAACAATGTTAAGGAGGATCTTCCTCCCTTTCCTCACTGGAGGAACCTCCACTGACTGACACACACACACACACACACACACACACACACAAACACACACACACACACACACACACAGCTTTGCAGTTCCAGAGGTGGGACTCGGGTAGAGGTGTTGAGACAAGGCAGCAATATCAACATGAGTAGTTCTAACTGGAGAGACGGTGAAATCCGCAAGCTTCTGACCATCATGGGAGGTGATGCAGTCACATTAAACAAACTTTCCTTACAAGACTTTCGTCATTTTTGCACTTGAAAAGAGTAGCCTACACTGAGATGTCGTCTACTTATTCGTGCATGCGAGTGGATTGAATAATAAAAGAAAATAACATTCAGAGTATGCAAATTATTCTAAAAAGGTCTACGCTCCGTGCATAGCCCCGCCTACTTTAATGAACCAAGAAAGCAGCCTCTGTGACGAAGGTGGATTATACCCTCTCGGTTTTACACAGGCAAGACAATGAAATTGCAGGGTGTGCCAAGCCGCGACCGTACCAACTTGGCAGTGTAAAAATGCCAAAAAAAAAAAAATGCCTTCGCGAGCCCAGTGTAATCGGTTGTGCTAAATATTACACATTGTACTTTTTGCCTTCGACCGCGACTAATACCAACTTGGTTGACTAATGGCTTCCACCGAGTGGTGCGGTACGGTAAGGTGCGGTACGGTTCACGTTTACATCACCCCAAGTGGGCAGGGTACCAAAATAAGCACACTAATGTTACACAACGCTTAGCCGTACCTACTTTTCGGTACTCCTCCGTTTGGGTACTAAGCGGTCTGAAAGGGTGCCGAAAAACTTGAGCTACACACGCCTACCGTTGATGGTCGACAGAATCGTCTCATCTCGTGCGACAGGGGGAGAAAACAAACCAATACAGAACCCACAAGGTATTTGTGGACAATGGCGAAAGCTTCGTTTATTGAAGAAAATGTCACGCAAAAGTTTTCTGTCTTTCTTGGACGTCCTACATTGTTGCCCTTTGTTATATATGTCACGTTCTTCTTTTTCATTTAATTTATTAGCAGGCTACACTGTCATCGGCTGCTATGTTTTCACAATGCTTATGTATCGGCTATCACCATCCTGCTCAAACCCCACCATACCATAAGGGGCTGTCGGCGGTGGAAACGTGAGCCGCACCTAACTGTACCACACCTAAGCTGACCGCTCTGTGGAAACACGCCATAATCCTCTTCTGATCTACAGGGGGCATTCGGGGTCAGCCTTAGGAAATATCGAGGTGGACTCTGCCGCCACAAAGCCAGCCGGTGTTACCTTATCGATGTCCCGGATGTTGACGTTGACATACGTGGCGCATAGTATCCTGATGCGCAGCGTGCCGTTGATGGCCCACAGACACTTCGTGGCCGTCTCGCCATTCATGTAGGGCGTCGCCGTGGAGATTCGGCGGGCATACGAGGGCATGGTGAAGGTGTCCATGGGCAGCTGTGAGTAGAGACTGTCCTTGGCCATCAGCATAAGGTTGGGCATCCGTCCCAGCATAATGCAGCTACGCACATACTGTCAGGAGAGGGGAGAAGAACAGGAGGGTAACCAACATCATTTTCAGGATTTGAGAACACCAGTTGCTGATATGTTATTGGAAATCAGACTAAGCAATCATTCCTTCCCGCGGAAGGAATCAGGGATGTTTGGCCGCAAATCTGAAACACGCAGAACTTCTCTTTGAAGTTACCTGTTCATGTGGAAATCACAATATTGATTAAGGTGTTCCATCATTTTCAGGAAACTTATGACCTATTTTACATACCATAACCTGATAAATGTAATGTATATATAAAGGAATGATAAGAATTGTATGGAGTAACGGGGTGCGGTACACGCAAGGTAAACTAATGTAACGTCATGTAAACCATGTAAGCAATTGTGATTCACTTTCTTTGACATGACTTGCAAGTGCATGGACAATGGAGAATGAATGATATACCACCGACTTTCAAACTCGAACAGAACCCGCCTTAACATGCAAACACACATAAAGAAACCCTCTTGGCAGCTCCAGTCATCGCCGTACGCCTAGCCGCATCCCCGGGCGAATCTGGCTTCAGCGGAATAGCAGAAAGTGGGGTGGAGGGTGTTGGTGGGGGCAGAAGGTTGGGGGTCCTCTCACCTTGTACTGACTCAGAGGGTACTTCTCCAGCAGGTACTCATCGCAGCCGCACACCTTGAGGATGTACTTGCCCTGGTACTCCTGCACACACATCTTCAGCTGCTCCTGGGAGAGCAGCATGCTGCGGGTCTTCTTCTTGATGGCCTCTGCGATCACCTGCTCCGGCACGTAGTCGTGGTTGATCTTCAGCGTGTACTTCTGCTTGTCGTTGCTGGGCGTGACAATCACCCATATCACCACGATGATCTGACCTGAAGAGGGAGGGGAACCGATGTCCAGTATAACACACAATTAATTGCATATTATCAAATTTCATCTTATGTGATTGGCTTGCCAAGAGAGGTCACAATTAACTTAATAAATAATATTTAGTCTAAAACAATGCGGCCAATTTTGTACTACTGCTACATTAAACCAAATTTAAGAATGTTACAACGCTGCAATTGCTTTATAATTATTGTTTCATAAACAGTAGGGGCCGTAGAATATTAATTCAACCAAATCTGTGAATCTCAATAAACCATCTTCATGACAGCATTGGGCAAAATAATGGCAATTATCTTGATGTGAATTGTATAATACATAAATTGCCTATGTGAGGTCCCTCTCTCCCCCTCTCTCCCTCTCTAGTGATATATATATATATATATATATATATATATATAATGGAACAACGGCTGCAATACTGTATGGTGGCCTGTAAGAGATGGAAAAAGGTCCGTACCCTTGTCTAGCTTATTGAAGATGTGCTTTGGAAGTTCTGTGGAGGTCTCTACGTTTGGGGGGTAGACGTACAGGGCCCGGCTATGAGGCCCGTTGGTGTCCCGGAGGTCCACTGCCTCCTTGCACACGTTCAGGATGTTCCTCCTGAAGTCCTGTACTTCCGGGTCCTTCACCAGATCAAACTCACATATGGGCATCCCGATGGCAAATCCTATGTAATAAGAGGATGTATTATCGTATTATACTGTAAAACCACACTCTGATTAACCTGAGTTAAATTACCTGAACAGTGCAATTTGAATATAAACAGCCTTGCATGAAAGAAGACATACTAAGCTCAAACACAATTACAACAACAATAATACTGGCCATCCACTAATTTGTAATTTAGCATTCGCTTTTACCCAAGGCGACAGATACATGTAATTAAACAGAGGGTAAGAGTTAGGCATCATGCTCCAGGTTAGTTCAGGCATCGGGGCTTAAACCCAGTCCCCGTCCAATCCTGTCCTGTCCTGTCCTGCCCAGCTCTATTCTGCTCTAATGATCTCTACAGGTAGGCTGCGAACCAACCCAGTGCCACCACCATCACTACCACCATCACCATAACCTACAGTAGACTGACCTGGCATTTGTAACGAAAAGACTCCCGACCTACCAATCTCCCTATTGAGGATCTTCTCCTCCCTGTTGCCTACAGGCTCGATGACCTTCAGGAAGGCCTGGAAGAGCCTGAGGTCGCACAGCCGGCGTGTCTCATCGTAGAACTCCTCCCGCTCAGCCTCCTGCGTGACGCTGACGAAGATGTAGGACGTCTCCTCCTGCAGCAGATGGTGCAGCGGGTGTTTCCGGGCCTCCTTGAACAGCTCGTGCTTCACCGTGATCAGTGTGGCCTCCCGCAGGCACTCCAGCGTGAGGAACATGCCGTTAGGCAGGAGGCAGTCCACCAGGATGCGCGGGGGCATCAAGTGCATGCCCCATAGTTCCCCCGACGACGGCCTGGGAGGCATCCTGCTTCTTGGGGGTTTCTCAAGCTCCTCTGGTTCTCCTCAGCACTCGCTATGTAAGGTGAATGATGTGTGTTTGTGCTGAAAATAAAGAAAGAGAGGTGTAAAAAGCATTTTATGATTCTTCCTATGGTCTGGAGCATCATTTAATGTTGTTGTTCTTGGTTAGTAGTGTCAACGTTAGTGGCCTTCAGGTTGTGTAGTCAGCTCATCGTGACACGTCGTTTAGTAATCCAGATACGATACTATAGCTTTATAAATATCGATCATTTATTTAAGTGTTATGATGTTGTTATAGCATATAGGCCTTCCTAGACTAGACGTATCAGGTCAACTCATTCACATCTTGAACAACATTTTAGAAACTCAAACGTTGACTTTTGCATTAACATGAATGAATAGGTTGACAGGTAACAACAGTGCGTGACGATGTTTTGAGCTAATGGCACGAAGCGTCCATGTAAACAAACCTAATGGCTAGCTCATATTCATTAGCGCTACTTCAGCTAGCTGTCGTTAGCTCTCGGTCGGCAAAACAAGCGAAGTCTGTTACAGACAAGCGAAGACTGCTACAGACTGTATTGAGTGTTCAGGATACATGACCTGGTAGCAAGCGAAGTTCACTGAGCAAACCAGTCACTTTCCGATGTGAACGGGCTCACTATTCACTTCATAAAGTGAGCTAAAAGAGGGGTGGCAGCGAATGGCGTGCCTGCCATCTACGGTGTTGACTAAATTCAAAGATGACCCTCTTTACTTTTCATAGATAAATTAGGAAACCGCAAGAAAATGACTATGTTTGTCAGCTAGCTAACCGGTTAGCCAAGAAGGTAAAAGCCAGTAGGCTAATTAGCTTTAAGCTACCTGAACGATACCGTCCGTCCCGAGCGGCTCACCAGCTCAGTCCATCCAAGTTTGGATCGATGAAAGTCGGAAAAGCCTCGTTCTTTAAGAATTATTTCTATAGCTACTGGTGATGGGGCCGATATATTCTGGAGAGATGCGTATATGGCACTCCATCGTAATATTCATCGTGGCGGTTCCGAAATACACAGCATACTTTGAAAGCTCGCTAGCCGCACACTGTTAGCTCGCTGAAGGAGGCTAGCAGTCTCATCATGGACCGCCCTCCTCAGAATGGATGTGGAGGAAACATTCATTGTCATTAGACAAGATAATAGAAAATCACAATAAACCTACATTACAATTTATTACATTTTACTTATGAAATCTTAGACAAGCGCCTCTAATGACAACCCCTCACGCGTGACATCAAAACAAAGACGAAAGATGTAAATGTACAATGTTGTAATACAGTGGTGTGCAGACCTAAACAGTTTGTCATGCACCAACTGGCCATACACCCCATAGACTAGAGCTATTGGCTGGATATATATATATATATATATATATATATATATATATATATATATATATATATATATATATATATATATATATATATATATATATATATATACATACAACCATTGCTCAAAGACACACTCTTAGGCTTGGATAAACTATACCTTCAGATGCTGGTTCTTGTATGTATTGCATATGAAATGCAATGCAACAACTATACTTTAATTCAAGATGACTTCCTCCCATCTTTTTAAAAGGCACGTGCCATGGCAATATGTGTTGCCCTGTGGCACTTAAATAACCTTAAATAATAAACACCCAATTTTAACATAATCTTTAAACTCTCAAGAGGTGAGGATTAATGAATCTTACACAGCAGGAGAGCAACGCTACAAGAGGTCAGATATGTTTGAACTAATCCCAACCCTGCTTCTTCTTTTCCTGATGGCCCAGATTATTTTCTCTTCTCAGTTCTTACTTCAGCTGCATACCTAGATGTCCCCCACCTTCCTCTCACTTGTGGACCTTGCCAAGCTCTTCACAGAGCATAGAGAGGTACTGGTTGAGCTTCACCATGATGATAATGAGGGTTCCGCCAGTGAGCATACACGAGGGCCAGAAGAGCGAGTGGAAGACGGCGGTGTTGCCGTACAGCCGAGAGAGGAGCGCAGTGTCGTGCTGCCTCTCGCTGGGGTTGTAGTAACAGGAGATTTGCTGGTTGGCCTTCAGACGCTCCGAGATGTTCACCACCATGGCCTGCATGACCCCCATCTCCTTCTGGCACTTGGGGACAAAGAAGCACTGGACAGAAATAGATATGTAATGACACACATGGAGGGTTATCTCAAGACCACTGTTTAATATACTAATAATATAAATTTCTTTCTCTCTCTTTCTCTCTCTCTCTCTCTCTCTCTCTCTCTCTCTCTCACACTCTCACTCTTTCCTGCTGACACTAAACACGAGGCACTGTCTGTTCACATTTTCTGAATCGGTGTGTGTGTAAGTCAGATATCAAGAACACCAAGTATTCCGAAGACCAGTTGCCAACATTTGACATGGTTCAGCAATTCCCGGTATTTATATTGTCTTTGTTCCCCTCCCTTTCTGGCACCACCACCACCGCCAGCAGCTTACTCACTTCAGAGCTGGCGTCATGGGTCTCCTCGTTGTGGGACAGCCGGCTCACGCGGCCCGTGTTGTTGATGCTCACGTAGATCTGCAGACAGGGGTACCGCGACACCCGCCAGCAGTCCGGTCCGCAGTGGTAGGAGCAGTTGACGTCAGCGGCGATGGTGGAGTTGAGAACCACACACACTCCCTCCTCTGTCCACACACTGGGGTTAAAGTTGCAGAGAAGGATGTTTTGAAAGCCAAATCTATTTAGCAGAAGCTCTACTGAGACATAACTTTACAGACAATAAGATGAGGACGTCTTGCTACAGGTCAGGCTGCGGATGTTGCAGATTAAATACAAATATGAATCTCCATCGTGAATCTACAATATGGGATTAATGAAGTACTATCTTTTCTTCTCTTACCTGTCTGCGTAGGAGCGCAGGATGGTGACACCCAGGACGAAGTACATCATCACCGAGGAGATTATCATCCCCAGACCCAGCAGGATGGCTCGATCTTCTCCGGGTTTCAGAGCCGTCACTGTTTTCTTCTTGTCCAATACATCCACATCGCGGAACTTCTGGTACATGGACCTAATGACAGAAGGAAAGGTTTAAAGGTTTTGTGGATTGATATGAATGCAGACACATAGGGGTGTCATCTGATATACTTTGAGATAACATTTACTTTTCATTTCCTCTGGCTGCTCCTCCGCTGCGTTTGGAGCCAGCGACAAAGAACATCTTTCCGGAAGAGTGGCGCCCTCCTTTACTTGATGAAGGGGTACGGAGAGATTGTTGAAAAGACCTGTGGAGAAGAGTTATTCATATACTTGTTGAGCAGAAACATAGAACCCCTGTTGTGACAAATATTAAATATTTCATACAATATATTTAAGGATCATGACAACCAAAATAGTCAAAGTTGTTGGATGTTATATTTCATAACTTACTGAAAATGTTATAATTAGGCAAAACAATAAGGAAGCAGGAGAAATATTACTGTACCTTTGGTGCATACTGAGAGGGTTGCCAAGCTCACAAGCTCTAACCACTCCCATCACTCAAACATATAATCAATGTATTTTCAAGTCCTATACAACACTACACCACGACCACTACCACTGCGACCACCACCACCTGAACAGGATTCTAGAGATCATGATGTCAAGGGGTGCCAAGGGAAAGAAGCAATGATCTCCCTGTCCCTAGATAAATATCTAATTTCAAACACACAGTAATGCTAATGGGGTTAGCATGAGATGATGAGGGAGGGGCATAGATAAAAGGTGGTAATGCTGACAAACTGAACTGGCTCCAGTTTGAAAAGCATGCAGTACCTGCCTGCAGCATGAACACCCTGCTGTCAACACAAACTCATCGTTGGGGCTGCACCAACAAGAGTCTTGCTGGTGGTTTCCTATCTCCTGGTCCCATCGACTGGGACAGTAAATATTGCTACCGGTGATGCACAGCCTGGTCCCATACTGACCCTTCAAGCCCATTCACCTTTTATCTGTTTCCACTCAGACAAAACAATTTAATACATTATGAGTCATTAGTTGTGTGTCCCTCAGTGGATAGGAAATGAAGAGAGGATCAATTGCAAATGCTTTCAGCTATGGTTTTTTATTACAGATGATATTTTAAAACATTTGAAATGTCAGGTCACCAGGCATTGCACTCAACAATCTAAATTCTTTATTAAATATTCAGAATTTTATTTTATTCTAATTCCAGGTCCAATTAGAAAACCAAACCGTTGATGTTAATATTGACACTTCTGTTTCACTCTTTTGATCACTTTTGGAAACATGGTTTCCTTATGTGATTTCCTTCTAGGTAATGTGCAAGCAAGACAGAGGGCAGATTTAAGTTGTTCAAAAAATTTGAGCGATAATTAATTTACAATTAAGGAGGGAGAAAGAGAAAAGGCCAGGGTTTAGTCTCGTAGAGGATACACTCTACAATCTGGGTCCGACAGAGGGAGAACAGTCCAACAAATTCCTCTTTTATGAGTCATTTCCTCATTGAAATTAAAGACGAGAGAGGCCTGTAATTTTCATCATAGGTAAACCTCAGCTATGAGAGACAAAATGAAAAAAAAAATCCAGAAAATCACATTGTCTGATTTTTTAAGAATTTATTTGCAAATTATGGTGGAAAATAAGTATTTGGTAACCTACAAACCAGCAAGATTTCTGGCTGTCACAGACCTGTAACTTCTTCTTTAAGAGGCTCCTCTGTCCTCCACTTGTTACCTGTATTAATGGCACCTGTTTGAACTCCTTATCAGTATAAAAGACACCTGTCCACAACCTCAAGCAGTCACACTCCAAACTCCACTATGACCAAGACCAAAGAGCTGTCAAAGGACACCAGAAACACAATTGTAGACCTGCACCACGCTGGGAAGTCTGAATCTGCAATAGGTAAGCAGCTTGGTGTGAAGAAATCAACTGTGGGAGCAATTATTAGGAAATGGAATACATACAAGACCACTGATAATCTCCCTCGATCTGGGGCTCCACGCAAGATCTCACCCTGTGGGGTCAAAATGATCACAAGAACGGTGAACAAAAATCCCAGAACCACATGGGGGGACCTAGTGAATGACCTCCAGAGAGCTGGGACCAAAGTAACAAAGGCTACCATCACTAACACACTACGCCGCCAGGGACTCAAATCCTGCAGTGCCAGACGTGTCCCCCTGCTAAAGCCAGTGCATGTCCGGGCCCGTTTGAAGTTTGCTAGAGAGCATTTGGATGATCCAGAACAGGATTGGGAGAATGTCATATGGTCAGATGAAACCAAAATAGAACTTTTTGGTAAAAACTCAACTCGTCATGTTTGGAGGAGAAAGAATGCTGAGTTGCATCCAAAGAACACCATACCTACAGTGAAGCATGGGGGTGGAAACATCATGCTTTGGGGTTGTTTTTCTGCCAAGGGACCAGGACGTCTGATCCGTATGACGGAAAGAATGAATGGGGCCATGTATCGTGAGATTTTGAGTGAAAACCTCCTTCCATCAGCAAGGGCACTCAAGATGAAACGTGGCTGGGTCTTTCAGCATGACAATGACCCCAAACAAACCGCCCGGGCAACGAAGGAGTGGCTTCGTAAGAAGCATTTTGCAGGTCCTGGAGTGGCCTAGCCAGTCTCCAGATCTCAACCCCATAGAAAATCTTTGGAGGGAGTTGAAAGTCTGTGTGGCCCAAAAACATCACTGCTGTAGAGGAGATCTGCATGGAGGAATGGGCCAAAATACCAGCAGCAGTGTGTGAAAACCTTGTAAAGACTTACAGAAAACGTTTGACCTCTGTCATTGCCAACAAAGGGCATGTAACAAAGTATTGAGATGACCTTTTGTTATTGACCAAATACTTATTTTCCACCATAATTTGCGAATAAATTCTTTAAAAATCAGACAATGTGATTTTCTAGATTTTTTTTTTTCATTTTGTCTCTCATAGCTGAGGTATACCTATGGTGAAAATTACAGGCCTCTCTCATCTTTTTAAGTGGGAGAACTTGCACAATTGGAGGCTGACTAAATACTTTTTTGCCCCACTGTATATATTCTCTTTCTCTGTATGAGTGCAATCATTTTCTGGGTGATTTTCTTGCATTGATTTGAGTCAAACAGGGGACCTACACTTTCAGAAGAACCAGCATACTCCTTTTACTGGACCTTTTGAAGACTCTCAGGTCCAATTGAACGTCCAGTTAACAGCTGCTTCACACATTTTGAAGGCAGAACTTGGGGAGGGGCTTCTTGTCCAAGGTTATATAAGGGGGGACTACTACAGTGACCTCTTAATGTTTCCCTTATGTCTTGAGAGACATGAAGTATCGCATGATATTACAGCTTACCAAAAAAAATGACTTACAAAAATAACATTTCTTAGTAGTCAAAGCAACTGTTTCCGAAAGCAAAGCAGTCTTCATTTGAGAATTGGCTTCTCTAGCAATGCACTGCAATGCAAATTCTCAACGAATGATAAAGGAAGGGATTCAAATTCATCCGTGCCATGTCACAGATGGCTGCTGACGAGGACTTTGTATCATATTTATCTCCAAGAAATGTAAACTTAAATCTAAGCGTGCTGCTATAACCACATTAACTGCTAATGAAATTTTTATAATTATTCTATTTTTTAAGTATCATTGTTATTACTATTGTGGTAATTATTGTTATAATTATAATTATTATGCATTATGTATCATCATTATCATAGAATATCATATCAAGTTACTCTATAATGATTATTTAAAAACAAAACAAGATAGCATGCAAATATTTGTCCTCCTCTGTGTGGTTACTCAGGGTGCCACTGTGTGTGCTAACATCACATGCGGGAACGAGTCTGATGCTCTGCTCTGTGCCTACTGTATGTACAGATGACCCAACTATAGCCAGCTAATGCCGTAATGTCAAGTTCACAGGTCTTCCCCTTTAACGTTCAGATGAAGCGTGTGCCGTAGGATCAATGGACCATACTAGTAAAAATGAATAATCCATCAATGCCGTTCGGGGTAAACCTCAGACATGTAGGTCTATATGTGTGGCTGCATGTCGTATTTGAGGGTCGTCAAAAAGGGCCGTCAAAGAGTGTAATGTCTAAGCTGGATTCCCTTAAGGCTTACTTCTACATGTTTCATATAGTTTATATCTTCTACAAAGCACTCTGAGCAGCAGACTTTAAAGCCTGCTATGTATTCAGTGTTTAATAGAGAATGCCTGAGCGTGTGCATGTTGCCATGCAGAGATTATTGGCCAGGTGGGCCCACTTGGTATGGTGGTTTTAGAGAGACACAAGCCCTACTGTATGTGGGGAACCCTGCAGTTCAAAGTATGGGTAGTAAACACTTAACAATTCTAAAAGTGGAGAAGGCAATTCGATATTGTGGCCTGTATAGGGCACGCGACTTGCATATCAAGAGCATGTTGTAAAGGCTGTTCATACGGCAGTTGTACAGTAAAGGCATTATATTCGTACAATCATGTATGTTCCATGCATGTGTGCAGTGTGTAACATATATGCATACTTGTCACATAGGGACTGATTTTCATTTGATAAAAGTTCCCTTGTTTCGGCAGTGTATGACCTCAAAAATAGACATCACTATTCCCTTTATTTCATACTATATAGGATTTGTGTATTCTATCACAATGTAATATTATGTATAATCAAAACTCTTTGTATTTACATTTCTATTGCCTCAAAAGTCATTATAATTCTAAAATGATACCTTGCAGTACTGTAGGACTTCTTGGCGGAAACAGCAGATGAATGAATGCATGATTGAATGGGTTTAATCCACAAGGTCCTACCTGTTGTGGGCTTGGTTGGTTAGGATAATCCAAAGTAGTGTGTGCATCTGTTACCATTACTCTCCAAAATGGTATGGGCTCTAAGGAACAACATCCACGCATGGCTTATTTAAACCTTTTCAAGTGAACAAAATGCCTGCCATACCTCTGTTCGTCATATGACTTCCCTTGTACAATGCTGCCATGCTTCAAATAAGTGGGCCAGGCAGATTGTGTCTATACTGTATACCATAATAGCCAATGATAACTGGGTGAGCCTGCTAATTCTGGGCTGCTCGTTGCTCATTTTCGCTGTACACATAATACTGTACATGTTCTGTATGGGTTTACTGTACTGAACGTGAGATATTCGGGAGGAGTTGTATCAAATGAAAGGCTTAGTTCAAACTACAGTTAAAGTATTGAAATATACTGTATGATAGAATGACAACTGGGAAACATTACTGCATTTCACCACAAGGGAGCGCTACCGCCTCAGAGATTACAAATTAGAGGGCTTCGTCGCTGGATGTCGACAACCCTTCTCTGGATGATTTGTCTTCCAATGTTCTAGTAACTTATGACCATTCATTATTATCTGTCGAAATTTGAAATCGCTCCAACCTGAAAGGCACTTTTTTTCACAACACAGGCATATATCATTTGCACCTTTGTCTGACAGAAATATGTTGTTAGTTGTGATTCCCACCTCTCAGATTTTCTGCAAGCTTCTTCTCAGCAGAATCTATTATAAGCCATATTAATGTGAAGCTAGTAGATCCTCCCTTTTTTCCCTTGACAATAAAGCATTTTACTTCATTGATGCCTTCATTTTACTGACCAAAACGTTCTGGGGATGTTTTTTTTCCTTCCAAGACCATCTGTACCAGACATCTGTTTAGTATCAGCAAAAAACAATTGATTTAGTATCGCGTTTCTGGGTCTGAATATTTCTTACTGATGCTAAGAATAGATGATCACACACCATACAAGTACTTGTATGTGTATTTTGGTCAAACCTTAAAATGGAAACAGAGCAAAATATAAATTTAAACCTTTGTGGGCAACATTTGGAGTAACAACAACTGTTGCTTTTTACACAATCTAAAATAGCCCTTGCTGATCATGCAAGCCAAATATTTTCTCTCTCTCTTTCTCTCTCTCTCTGGCTGGGAAGCAAAGACTACATAAAGGTATCCATCAATGGTTATACATAAAAGCAAAACATGTTTTATTACTGGGTATTCTCCTGTAGAACCTATGCATTATTAAACATTATCAGACATAAGGCCTTCCAACCTGTTAGATTGACCGTGTTATCGGAATTCACAGAAGAACATTTTTAGATTTAATTTAGCAAATAAATAATAATTGAAAATACAATGTTGTGCATTAACCATAACCTGTGAGTGGCTCACCAAATGCCAACTCTGCTGGGGCGCGGAGTTCTCTCCCCAGCATGAGAAGGGCAGGCGTGCATGCTGTGGACTCTTGGACTGCGGAGCGACACGCCAGGAGCAGCATGGGAAGATGGGTGTCCCAGTCTCGCTGGTGCCGAGAGGTGAGATGGCCAGCTGCTGGCCCAAGGTGCGGTGGAATCTTTCCACCAAGGCATCACTCTTGGGCCGCAAGGGGGTGGTGCGTGTCATGTGTACGCCCAGCCGCTCACACATGGTGGCAAACACCCAGGTCTCAAAGTTCCTTCCCTGGTCACTGTGTATGCTGTCTGGCACTCCCAAAGCGGCTGAACATTTCCCCCAACCAGGGCATCTACTATGGTGGCAGCGGAGTGTCTTCGTGACTCCAAAATGCCCAGACCCTACTGCTCCATGAATGGGCTGAAGCAGCGCCTCCCGCAGGCCCTTGGGGACCACTACCTGCCACCGCTACTCACCCGTGGCTGGCTCCCTTCAACGCCCGCTGCAGCACACCCTCATTCAGAAGTAGGGCCCCAAACTTAGACCACAGCCCCTTGGTCGTCGTTGAAAACACAGCCACCTCTTCCTACTGTGGTGCCTGCTGTGTCTCCACCTATAGCAGTAAAGGATGTAGGTCGGTGTCCTGCTCCTGCTGCTTTCTTCACTCTGCCACATCCACTGCCTGCAGCTTCTGGCAGAGGAACACCTCTACTTGTCACACCGCAGCACAGCCCTCCTCCTCCTCCTCATGCAGCTCTTGCCCATGGGTCTCCCTCAGTACCGGCACCCGGCTGTGGCAAACGGGTGGCGATGGAGGTTGTCTGCATTGCTGTAGCGTGCCCGAGCCCTGTGCCTCACTCTGAATTGGAAAGCCTGGACCTCCACCCACCTGGCGTCCTGCCCCTCTAGCTCCCCTGAGAGTCATGAGCCACTGAAGAACAGAGTGGGCAGTCGTCACCGTGAAGGGCAGGCCACACAGATAGTACTTGAAGTGCCTGATTGAGAGCACCACTGCCAAGAGCTCCCTGCTGGTGACAAAGTAGCGACGCTCAGCCTTGTTGAAGCCCCGACTGAAGGAGGACAACACTCTCTCTCCCTCGGACCCCACCTGGGAAAGCACCCCTTCCACACCCACACCCGTAGTGTCTGTATCAAGGATAAAGGGCAAAGTGGGGTCGGCTGGGGAGAGGCACGCTGAAGGCTGCTGAAGCCCCCTCACACGCCTCAGTCCACGCAAAGTCCGGATCTTTCTGTAGCAGTTGATACGGGGGAGCTGTATCAACTGCTGTTGAAGGAGCTGCCATGCACAAGGATGTCATCGAGGTACACCAGGCACTGCTGTCGGGGAATACCAGAAAGCACCTTGTCCATCAACCTCGCAAAGGTGGCAGGGGCATTGCAAAGTCCAAAACTGAGCACCTTGACCTGCCACAGACCCCGTCCGCGGCAGAAGGCTGTCTTGGGTCTGGCCTCTGGGGAGAGAGGTACCTGGTAGTATCCGCTGCGAAAATCCAAGGAGGAGAACCAGGAGGACCCCGAGAACAAGTCCAGGGACTTGGCAGATGAGTGGCAGGGTGTAGAGATCTTTCTTGGTGACCCCATTCACCGGCCACTGAAGGGACCCCCACCGAAGCCCTTACAGCAGAAGAAGCAGAAGACCCTAGTAGCCCCACACGGTCCCTCTCTACCACCATCTAAAAGGCCGCCTGCAAAGTCTGTGGATGCTGCAGCTGTACCTGGACACGTAGTTCAGTCGGGAATAAGGCTCTAATGAACTGGTCCCATGCCTGCTCGCTATGCACACCTCGGTCCATGCGGGCGCCGCCATGTTTGTTTACATGGGGGTGATGGGCGCCGCCATGTTTGTTTACTTCACGAGCCTCGAACGGTGACCCACGTCCCGCGGTAGGAGAAACCCAAGCCCCCAGGAACAGTGCATACTTCTGCAATCCACCAGTGCTCAGCGGCCAAGCATGGTAATGCAGCTGTTTTAGCGGGCTGTGGACGGGTTCCTCAATTCATGTAGGTCTGAAAGTAGATATTGCCGTTCACTCCAATACGGAGTGGGGAACAGGAATGTGTCTCCGCAAAAAATGTCTGGATATCATTCAAAGGCTCATAATTATCTTTATACCATGTAGCCTACTAATAAAATGTATGTTTTCCCTTTTCAAAACGCCTCCTCAAGTGTTTTATTAGCCTTTGTTTGCAGGAGAAGGGCAGCTGAAAGGAGTCATAGTGAAACAAATGTTGTTTGGGCCCGGCATCCGAGAGGGCTCAGTGCACGGCTCCGTTAACTTCTCGCATAAGTCTCGGGTGGTAATTATGATTTTTGTTTTAAAATACAAAAATGTAGGTGTTTTTCACTATTAGGTCAAAAAGGGACAAACTAATCTAAAATAATAAAATAAATGATAATTGTTAAATAATAATTGTTGCCCAGATGGCAGGAGGAGTGTAATTTAAAGATGAAATATAGCATCATCGGGGGGGTTAGTAACTTATACTTCCATGGTCGGTAAACAATGCGACTGTGCTCGCTCAGACTCCTCGCTTATGATGCTATAATGCTAACAGTAGTTAGAATTATATAACTATACTATATAGTTATACTATATAGTTATATAATGTATAATGCTCCCTCCTACTACATAAGTCCCATCGTCACGTCATCTCTTCAGTCTTTAACCTCTTCTCGCTCCTAGAAGCACCTGTCGGACAGAAGTTGTAGACGCCCTAGCAGACTGTTCTTAGAGCGAGCTAACCCCTCGGTCAACGAACGCTAGCCTACATCGCTACATCTGACCTCTGAGAGGCTAAAAGTCACCAAACAAAAGCTGCTAGTACCCATACTAGCCGCAATCCACGTGTTTAAGCTGGCCTGTCACTAAACAGTGGCTGTTCCTATGCGGAGATCGGAGAACATGCAGTCTGAACCTACCCTAACCGAGGGCTCGGGGAAGCCACCGACAATGACTTGCTTGTGCGGGAACAAGATGTCGGGAGCGGATAAACACTCCGCTTGCATTCACTGCCTTGGGCTGGAACACACCAAGGCTGCCCTTGCATTCCCGGCTACCTGCGAGCATTGCGCACGGTTTTCACATAAAACCCGCAAACGCCGACTGAATAAACATGCGAAGCTCTTCACAAAAGATCCCATAATGGGGGTAACCGACCCACCACTTCCGGAGCTAGCTGGGGGCTCGCCGGCCCAACGGGCACCAGCTGGGGATCAGAGGTGGATCTCACTGAAGCTTCCCAGCTGCTGGAGTAGACTCAACCCGACGCTATCGAGGCTAGCCTGCTGGCAGGGCCTGACGAAGCCGAGGGCGGTTACTCCGAGTCGGGGGAGGAATCTATTAGCCTCGGCTCTGATGAGGACGAGGATGATGATCCCTTTTCCCCTCGCACCAAGTCGCCTATGGTGGTAGGCGGCGCATGCAACAGCTCCCCGAACCCAGCCATCAGCGTGGACCTCCATGAGGCCTGCAAAAGGGCAGCTGCGAGGCTGAACATCGAGCGGCATGAGCCCCCGGTGGAGACCACCACAGGCCCAGCCAGACGCCGTCGCCGTCCCCCCTAGATGTTCTGTTCAAAACCCAGTTCCAAAATGGGTTACAGAGGGCGTGTTCCAAGCCCTGCAAATGGCGTGCAGAAGGCTGTTCGGCCTTCACAGTTCACGACCAGGCAAAGGAGAGAAGGGTCGGACCTGCAGAGAGCTCGGTGGAGCCCCAGTTGTGTCTCGCAAACACATATAACGCGAGTGTATAAGCACACACCAGTGCCCAAAATCACACGTGTCCCCCTTCCCCAATAAATTGTTTGTTAAAAATGTTTGCCAGCACGCATCCAGGCTCCGAGCCGAGGGCGCAGCTTCATGTGAAAACAGAAAAAATTATAAACATGAAAAAGGAACAGAATGTAATAAAACGGTGCCTGGTGGGCATGAGCACTGGTGCGCAGCCCACCATGCCTGTTAGGCCAGCAGGACGGTGGAACCAGCGAAGCTGGGGCCGCTGTCTGGCCGGGCTCAACAGTGGCGTGCATGTGGTGCATCAGATTGGGTTATAAAAACTGTAACCGCCGGCTACAGGCTCCAATTTGCGTCCACTCCTCCCCGTTTCAACGGGATACTGCAGTCGCAGGCTCGTGGAGAGATAGCTCATGTTTTACAGGAGGAAATCACCTCTCTAAAAAACAAATGGCAATTCAGATAGTGCCACCGGAGAATAACCAAAGCGTTTTTTACTCGAGGTACTTTCTAGTCCCAAAGAAGGGAGGGAGCCTGCGGCCTATATTAGATTTACACGCACTGAACAGATAAATAAGTGCAGTTTCAGGATGCTGACACGTGGCCGCACATGATGCTTTGTGCAGCCGGGAGGCTAGTTCACAAGCATAGATCTGACGCTTATTTCCATATCCCCATTTATCCCCCTCACAGAAAAAATCTCAGGTTCACCTTCCAGGGCGTAACGTACAAGTATTTGGTTCTCCCGTTCGGCCTTTCGTTAAGTCCAGGGGTGTTTGTGAAATCGGCAGGGAGGCTGCTATTGCGCCCCTCAGGTTTAAGGGAATGCGATTGGCAATGTACATAGACGCAAGGGCGTAGAAACCGGGGAGGACGGAGGGGACGTGTCCCCTCCAATATTGGAGACAGGCGCATTTGTCCCACCTAAAAATTAGAGAAAAATATTTTATTTTATTTACTGGCTTCTAGCCACACAGTCACCCTAGGAGGCTCAGGCGCAAACCAGCTTGCTCAGATCGCACCTAATGTCCCTGGGTTTCACAATAAATGTTACAAAGAGTGTTTTGGTCCCTACTCAAAACATAACATTCATAGGCTTTGCTGGACTCCCATGGAATGTCATTACAACTATCCAGGGTGCCAAGGCTTCCTCTATGCGCTATGCATATGATGGAAAATGGCGTGCGTTCGAGGAATGGTGCGTGAAAGCTGGGGAAATAGCTTTCCAGAGTCCTGTACCTGTTATTCTGACATTTCTACAGGACCTGCTGGATAAAGGCAAGGCTTTCTCCACTGTCAAAGTGTACTTGGCCGCTATATCGGCTTGTCACTGATGTAAAATCTACATGTTGTCACGTTTTTCTTTATGAACTTAGGTTTTGTTTACTATTCCGTGCATGTTCTTGCCATCCTGCTCTCCTTCAGGGTCATCTAAAATGTAAACCTTTGTGGTTGGTGATTTAATCTGTTCTCACTCTGTTCCCGTGTTATCTTCTGTTGGTTTGGGCCTGTTCCTCGACCCCCTGGGGAGCGTCGGTAAACAAAGGGTTACATGGCATGGCCGCGACCCCTTATTTATGACATCCTAAGGAACTTCAATCGATAGATTACCATCTGGTTAACAAAGGCTTTTGGTTTATTGGGGACAGCTGCCCTCAAGAACCTAAGTGTATAAGAACTCCTGACTTTAGCCACTCAGTGGACTTCTTCTTGCAAACCTTTAGAGTATGAAGTAAGACACAGGGCGAACTCCCATCTGAGGCCTCAGATTATTGTAGTGTATGCCTGTTATGTTGTTTGTTGATGCATGTTGTGATGTATCTTTGTTCGTACTTTTACTACAAATATATATGACCACCAATTGCCTACAAGTATTGTGCGCTTTTTGCATCTAAATATCTCATCTGTCTTAGACGCAAACTCTGATAGAGAAATTGCCACGACATCACAGGCCAGCTTCCTATCGTTTGCCGGTTTATGAAAGGTGCCGTCTTCGGCCAGTGTCGCGGGACTTAACTGCTCCGTTGGAGTTATCTACGGTGCTTGATTTGCTGTCACACCCACCGTTTGAGCCCTTACAACAGGTAGAGCTTAAGACGCTCTCCTTTAAGGCGGCTTTGTTGCTCGCGTTGGCCTTGGCTAAACTCGTGAGTGACATCCATGCGCTGCCGGTAAGCCCGGCGTGCATGCAGTTTTTGCGGGGTAAATTAAAGCTTTTATTAAAGCCGAATCCTGCATTTGTTCCGAAAGTACTTGACTCTGCGTTGTCATACCGCCCTATTGAGCTGTTGGCTTTCCATTCTCCTCCTTTCTCCTCCCAGGAACAGGAGCGGCTGAATGCGCTCTGCCCGGTGCAGGCTTTACGCGTCTATGTTGATAGGACGGCTGGATTCAGGAAATCGGAGCAGCTGTTTGTATCATGTGCTACGTCACACTTGGGGAAGCCTCTCTCGAAGCAGCGTTTGTCACACTGGATCGTAGAGGCTATAGCCATGGCTTATAATACCGTGGGTTTGGAACCCCCTATTGGCCTGCGCACACATTCAACTGGGCACTGTTTCAGGGGGTCTCAGTGGAAGAGATATGCGCGTCTGCCAGCTGGGCGATGCCTCACACTTTCACTAGATTCTACAGCTTGGATGTTACTGCGCCTAATCTCACACAGTCTTGAGCGTTAGATCAGTGAACATGCCTGTTTGATGGGTTTTTTGCACTGGTACTTCTTTGGCAATACGGGAGTTACCATATCCCATAGTGAGATACCGAGCGAATTTTCAAAGAAAACTTAAGGTTAAGAAATTATCCAAGGTTTTCTGATATATGAGTGAGGTATCTCACCAGACCACCCTCCTTGCCCAGAGCGAGGAAGAGGTGTTTGCCTATAAAAGAGATGACGTGACGACGGGACTTATGTAGTAGGAGGGAGTCCCTCCTCTGCAAGCAGACGTCAAGTCTTTTGGCCAGTCACGACTGGCGTAGTGTAAAATCGCTTCTGGGGGACAGCGCGAGGGACACGTCCCCATAGTGAGATACCTCACTCATGTATTAGAAAACCTTGGTTAATTTCTTAACCTTAAGTTTTCATAGGAATGAATTGGCGGCCATGTTTTATGGTGTGTTCCTGAATCCTCGGACGCCAGCCTTCCGAGTTGCATCCATTCCGTCACTTCCGGACTTGGAGCATTTATAGCGTTCCTGTGTACTTTGTGATTGTGTCATGAAATTGGCTAGTCGTTGTTTATTGTTAGCTACATTAGCCTCTTTAGCAAACCAGCCCGAAAACAAACAACACAACTTTACATTGTATTGCACGCACAGCAAGACCCATGCAATGTATAAATTGGTGACCAGAATTAAGTAGTAATGTTATCAAGTGTGTAAGAGCATTTAAAAACGACATTAAAATGACCAACGTTGTACAAATACAAAAAGAAAAATCTCTTCACGGGCGCAGCCATTTTGTTGAGAGCGTCATCAATGCTCTCGGTCTCTCAGATTTCCGAAAGAGGAAGACAAAAAGGGAGCATGCCATCGAGAAATGCCGCAAGAAAGCTGCAAGATCTTCGATTTTCGACTCGTAAGTCTGGCGTCCGAGGAATGAGGAACACACCATTAGTCCGCTGTCCTTTCTTTAATAGGTCAATGGAGAAACCCAATGGGCTCTACCGGAAGAGGCGTGACTTCGCCACCCTATATCACGGGGGGATGGCTCGAACAGCGTACGTGAAGCAATAGACCTCTGAAGAATAAGTCCCGCCTCCGAGGCTCCGGTTACATCGGACAAATGTCTATGGGAAACAACGGCGTAGGAATGAGTTTAACATTGGGGGGGACACATATCGGAAACCTGACAGATCCGTTAATGGTTTGTACAGAAATATGTCATAAATGGACTACACTGAAAAAATGGAAAACACATTTTGAATGGCAGTAATGAACTGATAAATATCAAATCAATTCTTTAATTGCACGCTCAATCATCCAGTTTTTGAAAAATAAGAAGCGGTGACAAGACGCTGTGTTGCGCTTTCAAAATAAAATAAAATATTTTTCTCCCCCGGTATGATTGTAGGTGGGACTAATGTGCCTGTCTCCAATATTGGAGGGGACACGTCCCCTGCGTCCCCCCCGGTTCCTACGCCCTTGATGGGAAATAACATGGGTTTTTTTGAATGACCGTACATAACAAACTCTGTAGGTGGCGAAGAAGTAAAAGCTGCTCAGGTTTTGAACCACACATTTTTTCCATCTAGATTCCACTTGTTCGATGGAACCAGGAGCCTCGGAGGCGGGACTTATTCTTTAGAGGTCTATAGGGTGGCAAAGTCACTCCCTTTCTGGTAGAGCCCATGGGACCGATGAGATCGAAAAATATGAATGGGTTTCAATGGAGAGAAAGTAATTATTTTCTGGTCCCAGTCTTTATATGCCCTGGATTACACATACGTTGTTTGTGGATTTAAATTAGAATTTTTCATGCAAAGAAAACTAAAAATTTTCGCAAAGAAGTTTGATAATGTTAAATAAGGTTTTGTGTGAGGCCGCTTTGTTATCTACAGCTCTTCGCTGCTCTCGACAATAATGATTTACGTCACCACCCGCACTTGGAACTCCGGTACAGACATGGCGATCTCTCTGCTCCACTTCACCGCTTTAATTATTTTCTGGTCTCAGTCTTTATATGCCCTGGATTACACATATGTCGTTTGTGGATTTAAATGATATTTTTTCATTCCAAGAGTTTGACCGTTTATTGTGCAATTGTTCAGTTAAAGGCTGTAGAGAAAACCCAATGAGAAAGACTACATGTCTCGTATGTGACGTCACGCTCCCTGCGACTGGCGTGGGCAAGACCGACAATCTCCCCATCGGCATAACTAAAACTCTCCACATGCCCCGATTTATAATGGTTTTCACCGCTTTCGATGCTTTTATCCTCCCCTTGGAAAAAACCTAACATTATCAAACTTCTTCACGAAAATGTTTAGGTTTCTTTGCATGAAAAATTATCATTTAAATCCACAAACAACATATGTGTAATCCGGGACATATAAAGACTGGGACCAGAAACGAATTACTTTCTCTCCATTGAAACCCATTCATATTTTTCGATCTCATAGCTCCAATGGGCTCTACCGGAAGGGGCGTGACTTCGCCACTCCATTAGCAACGAGTTGACAACACCAGCCAATAACTTACAGAGGTAGACTATATTACACAACAAAATAGAGAAATATGCCTACAACCATATTTGGGGATATCCTTTAAGTAAAGGATGGATTTTCTAGATATGCTTCATTGTGTGATCTGAACATTTAATTGTCAGAATGAGTTAATATGTGTGACATTAATATGTCAATATAAAACATTGATCGCAAAAATAAATTCCGCCTGTTTTGTCTGTCCCAGAGTTAGAGCCGCACAGGA
This sequence comes from Pollachius pollachius, assembly GCF_949987615.1. Taxonomy (NCBI): domain Eukaryota; kingdom Metazoa; phylum Chordata; class Actinopteri; order Gadiformes; family Gadidae; genus Pollachius; species Pollachius pollachius. The sequence continues at coordinate 20,749,021 of NC_136947.1, read as the reverse complement.
TTGGGGCGGAGTGTAGTGAGGATGACCAGTAAGGCAGAAATTAGCTCTAGTGGGGGATGGGCGCGTTGTTATGACTGGTGCTTGGCTGGAGAAAATCTCAGGAGACCTGAGGCATACATACATTTACATTGGATTTGTCAAGTCCGCTTAGACCATGGGACACAATTTTTGTCACTTTCACGTGTAATCGAACAGGGTAAAAAACGGACTATACAAAGATAGTCGTTTTTATTTTTCATTTTATATTTCAGCTGGAATGCATTTGCAGCGCGCTGTCAGTGTAGTTTCCTATTTGGTAGAGGCCATGCATAACATATTTGGTCATTGCGCATCGATATATTGAATTAATATAAAATAAAAATAAATCATAACTATATGGCAACCAGTTGGAATAGCTTTGGGTGAGCTTATATCCCAATTGGCAAAAAAAAAAATGCAATCACTGTCAACCGCCATACGGTAGACTAATGTCACTGCCAACCCCAATAGAGTAGACTACTGTCACAGACAACCCCAATACATTAGGTTACTGTCACAGACAACCCCAATACATTAGGTTACTGTCACAGACAACCTACATACAGTAGGCTATCATCACAGACAACCTCAATACAGTAGGCTACTGTCACTGACAACTTCAATACAGTAGGCTACCGTCACTGTTAACCTCAATCCAGTAGGCTAATGTCACTGCCAACCTCAAATCAGTAGGCTACAGACAACCTCAATCCAGTAGGCTAGTCACAGACAACCTCAATCCAGTAGGTTACTGTTAAAGAACACCTCAATACAGTAGGCTACTGTCACTGACAACCTTCAAATCAGTAGGCTACTGTCACAGACAACCTCAATCCAGTAGGTTACTGTCAAAGAACACCTCAATACAGTAGGCTACCGTCACTACAACCCTCAAATCAGTAGGCTACTGTCACAGATAATCTTAATCCAGTAGGATACTGTCTCAGACAAACTCAATCCAGTAGGCTACTGTCACAGACAACCTCAATACAGTAGGCTACTGTCACAGGCAGCCCATTTCTGCGGGTCAGGTCACTCCTCTGTGCCGAGCATCTGAAGCCGTCGTTAGCTTCTTACCGCCTGGCTCTTTAGCTTTAATATTATCAATAATTTTTATGCGAATACAATTAATTTTGCGATCGAAAGAAGTGGATAACATGGTTTGATGTAATAAAAAGGAACACAGAAGAAATCGTCGATTGAAAGATCTTATGCAAGCAGGTAGGGGATATCAAAAACACTGTCGTTAGCTTAACTCGCTAGTATTCCCGTGCACGCTAGCTGTAAGCGGGCTTTCAAGGCTGACTAGTTAGTGGAGGATATTGTAGTTGGATATGTTGATGTCTTTGTCAACTTTATTCGGAGTATATCGATTTAGAGAAGTGGGAATGGGCATAGCTCAGGTTTGTTAAAGGGTGGAGGTAAACGAGGTGTTTTGATGACGGGCGGCCGCTAGCTAGCAGCTAGCTGAGAACACGGGGCTACGGGCTAACGATACCCCGGACCCCGACAGTATCTGGAAATACATCAATCAAACATCGGTGTTTTTAGAAAGCATCCGAAACAATTACATTTAAATAAGTATTCTTTGGATATAATAATTAATGAATTTGTTGTTTTAGTCAAACTGTTTTCCGGTGTAAGTTCCTCAGTCATTGACTCATCATATGGACTAGCGTCTTATAACGTTAAGGCACGTGTTTGTATCCATTGGCTAAATTAAAGATCTCTACCTCTCCATACGGCCGTTTGTACGACATGTTTCAATAAGAGCCAGCTAACATAAACCTTCATCTCATCCGCCTATACAGGCTGGGAGAGCACGCTGGTTTTCTCCATTCACTCAGCCTTGTGCGGGGGATGGGCATTCGATTCACTACTGTTAGCCACTGTAAGCTCCATGCCACTGTGGGCAAAAAAATAATAATTGGATGTTGGTGTGTATTACATCGTGGATGAATAAGGTGCGCTTCAGTAAGATGAAACTAAAGCTCTTTTATTCTAAAACGCAGAATTCTCATTCAAATCCCGACCTCAGTTATTACAGTATTAGATATGCTACTGTAGTAGTTAGAGTAGCATATCTACGATATGAATCCTACTGTCCCTCGACGTTTTGTTTGTTTTTAGCTTGTGCGGTGCATAGTAGCCTTTGCACAACATACCATTGCCTTCATTTGAATCACCTCGTACCAAATCGGCTTTTACTTGACCAAGTTTGGATGACAGTTCAAACCCCATAATAAATAAAACATACAATGTAAATGGTATTTATTGCTACATTTTATATGTTAATGTTTTGAACCACCGAGATTGCAAAATAGGGGATAGGCTACATATAACGGAATATTATATTCCTGACATGTAGATAATGTATTATTTATAAGATTAACCTGCTTAGTTAATCCAAAATAGCATACTTTATTTGAATTTATTTCTTCCAGGGCTCCAGAATTCCCGCTCAGGACCACATGACCCATGATGGACCTCTGAAGACCTCTGATCACATGGGTAGCTTATTATCATTTCACATCTTTGTTGAATTCGTAATTCCAATGGGTCACTATATGGCGGGTTCCATGGTCTGTTATTTCAGAATAGCAGACCGCTGCTATGTATAACAGATCGTTGCTATGGACACTAAAACCCAATATTTTTGCGGAAGCAATGCAATACTTCTTAAATCCAATAACATATTTGTTTACGTCAAACTATGATTTTTTTTTTTTGGCGGGGGTTAATTTTTAATTTGCTTTGTTAATGCAAAATGATGAAAAAATATTTCTTGAAAAACAATGAATAAATATATATATATATATTTTTTAAAATATATATATATATATATATATATATATACATTGGTAGTCAAGGCGGGGCCCTATTGTTGTTAAGGCGGCCGCCTTAACCATACAGTGCTGGGGGAAACACTGGGTTGAAGTAGTCAATGGTGGTGGTGGTAGTCTGTGGTGTGATGGTGTTGTGGCAGTGGTTAACAAAATGGCCTTGGCTCATCCAGCTGCCATGTGTCTTAATGGTGTTCTACAGGAGCCGTGTGTTTGGAAATAGAAAGCCAGCCTAGTCCCTGGTGAGAGCCTCAGTGCATGAAGTCACACGTTGCCCGTGCGTGACTGGACTTTTACACCAACCCACTGTAAGGTTGTGATGGGGGAAGGGGTCTTGTGCAGGGTTCACAGGGCTGAATTGCCATGTATTGTACGTCCCTGTGTTTCGCTATGGTGGAATGTAGGCCTGCAGCTCAAAATGGGGGCGCCAGCACGTCTTACTTGTGAAAGTCAAGTTGGGGTCAAGTTTGTCCTTACAATAATAGGAGAAGGGGAAGGGGAATACGCTGAACAGATGGCCTCTTAGATACTACTTTTATATCCATTTATTATTTTTATTTTATTTACTATGAGGACTAGGCTGCCCTGTTTTCTCACTGTTCGGACTATTGTTGCTGGTGATGGTTGCGTGAATGGATGCATTCAGCCTCTTACAAACACTTAAGGTATAGAACCGGTTTCGTAAAAGTTGGCACTGGTTGAAGCTGCTGATGGCTGATTTTGCCTTAGCTCTCGAGCAATGTGCTTGGGGTCTTCTTTCATGGTTTTGTGTTCTTGGACTTACACTTTAGCAGTCAACAAGATGCTAAGCATATATAGACCAAGGAATGAATCGTAGTTGGGGTGTCCCAGCAGAAATGTTCTGGGTTTGGAGCCGTGTCTCCAGTCTACCTGTAGGCATCCTTGAGCAAGAGGCCTAACCCTTCGTGGTTCCTGAATGGCCTGTCCCTTCTGGTATAACCCTCTGATACATTGATAAAAAATAAATTAATATTTTTGCATCAACAAACAGCAGCAGTCTAATTCATAGCCTCTCAAACTCTTCAATATTCTTGTTCACTGACTTAATTTATCTCTCATCTTTGTATTATTGGCCTGATTCTCACCAAAAGTTGCCAGCAAAGCCGTAAGTAGTGGCTCTCTGCTGTTAGGAGGCAGAGTGGAGAGGGGAAAGTTCTGACTATACAACTGTCCATTATGACGCTCCTGGACCTCCATTCAAACTCAGCCACTTGTTTATTTTCCACCAGTCCTTTTTAAACCGTCCCTGGTTCTGCCTTACAAAACACCAGGCTGTATCCACGGTGTGTTGGCGGACTGTGCATACAGCCTGGTGTATCCACGTGCTCCTCCAGCGCCCACTTCCTTCTTGAGCAAAGGCCCAGTAATTACTTCCAGTTGTGAGCTATTAATTGGATCTCATCCCCTCCCCAGTGCCAGCATGGCCCCGCTGTCCCCCACAACCACTGCCTTTTGTCTTGACAGTGCTTTATGTCTAGTGTCTCCTCCATTAGCTTCAGTCGTTTCGTCCCGTTTCTCTATATCACTATGTACAGTTTTGTCTTGCATGCTGTATTTGTATACTCTTACATAATCTGCCACAGCAGCCATTTGTAATTCCTCGACTCTGTTTTAAGATATTGATAATACTGGACACACAGACGCATACGCATATACTCACAAACGCAACATATGCACAAACACAAGGCAAGCCTCTGCCTTAAAGTCATTTGCTTGTGTTTAATACTATATGTCTAAAAATGAAAATGTATGTTTATCTGTATATGTTCTAATTCTAGTGGTTCTCTCTTTTCTGACCCAGGCTCCTATGCAGCGCTGGCACATGGTTTAACCACCAGGACTAACAATGAGCATAAGCAGTGATGAGGTCAACTTCCTGGTGTACAGATACCTGCAGGAGTCAGGTAGGAACCACCTGCTTGGAAGAAGAATTGATCGTCGCTGTTCACCCAATAATCATACCGTCAAGAGATCAGAAAGGGGCTTTGATCTGCATTTCAACCTTCATATCTCATGTGTTCATGCGTCATTAATAATAGATGGACTTATGGGGACTGTAGATCATCTTTATCACCACCCTCTGTCTCCTTCTGCTTATTCCTGTCTATCACCATCTCTGGGCTTCCTTACCCCTCCCAGGCTTCTCCCATTCGGCGTTTACGTTTGGCATAGAGAGCCACATCAGCCAGTCCAACATCAATGGAGCCCTGGTGCCCCCGGCAGCGCTCATCTCCATCATCCAGAAGGGCCTGCAGTATGTGGAGGCCGAAGTCAGCATCAACGAGGTCCGTAGCTCCCCCACCCCCTCTGTTTCTCTTCTTTTGAAGTAGCGGCATACAGTGTCTATTCTGTGTCCAGGGGCCTTTGCAGAAAGGCCTTTCCTGTCAATGAAAGCTCCCAGGCAAACCTGCCTTTGGTTTAAATTAGAAAAGCAGACCTGGACGTGATCTTTATGCTTAACCTGATTAGCATTTTGTTACTTGGCCCAGTTAACGGAGATTAAACATTCTTATAATGCAGCTTGAACTGCCACAGGCTCCAGGATTCCTCCCTTAACGCCAACCGCCCCACATTCCAACTCATGACTTCACAGCAGTCATTAAATCATCACCCAGTGACGCCGACATTTGGGTCAATACGGCGCTAACCTCGCCAACCAGAAGAAGACTTTGTACACTAACCCCGCCCACCTTCTTCTTCTAAACACTTGGACGCAGGATGGGACGCTGTTCGATGGGCGACCGATCGAGTCGCTGTCACTGATCGATGCGGTGATGCCCGACGTGGTACAGACGCGACAGCAGGCCTACAGGGAGAAGCTGGCCCAACAACAGCAGCAGCAGCAGCAACAAGCCCAGCAGCAGCAGGTGGCGTTGTCCGCAGCCAGCGGGAGTACCGCAGGGAGCCAGCCGGCCGCAAAGAACGGCGAGGGTGCTCCCAACGGGGAGGAGAACGGAGGCCACGGTGTAGCCAGTAAGGAAGTGGCTTGGTGTGGTTTCTGGGTGGATCGGTGGGCGGGGGTGTGGGACTTAATTCTTATCCTTGGGCTGCTGGTCCCTTTGTGGAAAATGTTGATGAGGCCATCCAAAACCATCCATTCATAATTAAATTACGATCAGATTAAGTAGTTTTCGAGCAACTAATCGTTTCAGCGTTATATTCTTATAATAATAAATATTTTATTATTATTTTAAATTATAAATTCCACTGAAGAAAACAAGATTTCAGATGGGGATTTTAGTGTGTATAACAGTGTTCATCTCAATCTACACAGTATTTATAGATCTCAGCCCCCAGCAACATGATTGGTCCAAACCGATATGAAGACACCCTGTACCCCCAAAGCCTGTCTGCCCTCAGACTAATGTCTTCTTTTGGCTGCTGCCTTGAAATGCAAAAGGGAAATGGGAACAGATAAATGTCCCTCTCCCTGGTCGTTATCTGAGGCGGATCAGTAAGCATAAGCAGCATTTTAAAGTGTGTACTTTATTTAACAGACTGTCGTGTTTGCCAACTTTACTATATACTATAGTCAACATTACAATTGATCACACACACGTTTGTTTGCATTACAATTTGTAAGGACAGGGTAGAGTTTGTAGTTGCTCATGGTCGACTCCCAGGCGAATGTACTGAGTTCGATTCCCGACGTCCGCACACTTCTGTAGTTATCAGAGTGCTAGATGACCATACCCTGCCTTCTCCCTAATGCCTGTCTCTGAATTCCCTGTTGGATGGCGTTTGATTGATCACTGAATGCTGGGTGATGAGCAGTGTACCCTGTGTGTTGGCGCAGACCACCACGGGGAGATGATGGAGGTGGAGCGGGACGTGGAGATCCCCCAGAGCAAGGCCATGGTGCTGCGGGGCCATGAGTCGGAGGTGTTCATCTGTGCCTGGAACCCGGTCAACGACCTTCTGGCCTCAGGGTCAGCATCCCCGTTTCATCCCCTCACTTCCTCTTTATTCTCCGAGTGTTTCCTCGTGCATGTTCTTCTGTTCTTCATAATTAGATTTCCAAATGATGACTCGATATTTTTCCCACTGTACTTGGTAACTTGGCAGAAGCAGAGAAAGTTGGCGTTATTTTCAGCATGTGTTTGTGTTGTGGTTGTGTGAGCAGCTCTGGAGACTCCACGGCGAGGATCTGGAACCTGAGTGAGGCCAGCACAGGGGGCTCCACCCAGCTGGTCCTTAGGCACTGCATACGGGAGGGCGGCCAGGACGTCCCCAGCAACAAAGACGTCACCTCGCTCGACTGGAACGTGAGTGTGTGTGTGTGTGTGTGTGTGTGTGTGTGTGTGTGTGTGTGTGTGTGTCCGTCCATGTTGTGGATAACAGTCTTGAATAACGACCCCGCTTTAAAGTTCTTGCTGAGAAGATTTATTTTTGTGTTTTGCTCAGTATTGCGTCGCCCGCTTCATTGCTCTGATTAGTTTTAGGCCTATCCAATGTCGTCCAGAGGCATTGGGGTCTGGGGCCATTGATGACGCCCCCTGGAAATCTAAAATGATTATTTGATTAGCTTTTAATAGGATGGCGTTCAACTCAAAGGCTTGCCAGCAGCGCCACTCAGCGGCCGTGGTAGGAATGATTGCATGAGGTCATATTTGTCATTGAATGGATGTTACTGGTAGGGTAGGCTGTTTGGAAAAACCTGCCAGTGTAGGCTTGATCTTTAAACGATCAAACCGAAGGAATCCCAGCCCTCCTTTCAGGCTTTCCTCCTGAGCCTCTTGCCCAACATGATAAGCTGGCTAGCTTCAGCAGTCAGCCTGCCTAGCCTTTTGGAAGACTGCGGTCATGCACATGAGTAAAGGGCAGAGTGCGCTCAGGTAGCTGGGTAGGGAGGTAGACAGACACGGAGGCCGTTCATTAATTTGATTCATGCTGCGAATCATATCGCTGAAAAGATGCAAAGACAATAAATAAATTACAACATAAATTGATTCCCTGTCTAGCTTAAAATTGTCATCACAGCCGCATTGATTGACCTATAGAGCTAGTTCTTAAGTAGATTTCCAGGTTATATAACTAATAATAATAATAAAAAAAATCGTATATTAATTTGGCCCAAAATGTGAATGATTAAATATGAATATGAAAGTGAGCTGACCATGTCAGTATTATGGTAAGCTGAACATTAATCAGAAGGTTCTCTGGTTCTAGAGCGAAGGCACCCTGCTGGCCACGGGATCTTATGACGGCTTTGCCAGAATCTGGACGAAAGACGGTAAACCCTTCCCCTCCCGTACTCAGACCGTTCAGTTGACCCAGTGGCATGGGCAGAGGAATGACCTGCTGTGTGTACCGTAGGGAACCTGGCCAGCACCTTGGGACAGCATAAAGGGCCGATATTCGCCCTCAAGTGGAACAAGAAAGGAAACTTCATCCTCAGTGCAGGTGTAGACAAGGTAAAGGATACAAAGTGTTATTTATATAATTTCTAAAAAATAAATAGAAATTATAAAAATAAAACTGAATTACATTGTGGTTAAAAAATGTACAACTAAAATTGTCTGTTAAACTAAATAATTGGGACATAATAGATTCAACAGCTGAATAGGATTGGTCACATCCTAGTGTGCTGTGCTGAGGTCTGTGACTTTCTGCTCCTAAAACGAAGGCTCATGTTATTATTAAACGTGTTTATCACATCCATGTGTTGTTGGTCCTCTCCAGACCACCATCATCTGGGACGCTCACACTGGGGAGGCCAAGCAGCAGTTTCCTTTCCACTCAGGTGAGAACCCGGGGTCGAAGTAGTGCTGGGCGATATGGACCAAAAGTCATATCTCAATATTTTCAAGCAGAAAGCCGATATATATCGGCTATTATCGATATTTGTTGACACAATAACATAGTTGCCTTTGCCGCGCTCCAATTTCTGCTTTAATTTCTAGCCTGCCTGCATTGCTGTACTCGTTAACCTGCCTTGCTGAAGCAAAGTCAATCCTAAATTTGGGTGCAGGCCAGGGTAGCTAAACATTTAAAAATAAATCAGTCAAAAACAGTCGGAGCAAGATGTGGCAAATGCATTTGACGGACTCCATGTTTCGCGCTGAAGTGGATTTAAAAAAGTGATGTGAGTGGAAGAGCGGGGCCAGGGCAGAGTGTGTGTGAGCAGCATTGCCAGATTGGGCAAGATTTCCCGCCCGATCTGGCAACCCTGGGACCAACCCGCTGCAGCCAGTATTGCCAGATTTAGTGGGAACTTGACCCAATCTGGCAACACTGTGTGAACCGGAGGCAGAGCGGGACGTAGATAGATAAGCAGAGTGAGGAAATAGCAGGCTGCAGGCGCGGCTCGGAAGGGCTTTTTTTTAATTTTTCTCTAATTTCAACGCAAATGAACTATTTAGCTGTTGACGATAGCGTCTCGTTCTTGTTTGAAAAAATATCTATATAGTTAAAATACCGATATAATGCCCAGCCCTAGGTTGAAAGTCGTTAAAGTTATTGGTCACCCTCTTGTGTAAAGTGGTATTTCAGCGAAAATTGAACCCAGTATTTTCGGTATGAAGACGCATAAAATAAGCCCTCCAGACATTTTATTTCGTTGAGAATCGAGTATTGAGCTTGCCCCGAGCAACAAATTTAGCTTAACAATCTCCCCTCTTGATACATGGCTGTTTTAAATTTGCTGGCGCCTCTATTATGTTATTTACGGTAGCTGGTTATTGACTTGTGTGGACTTCCTGGAAACATGGACCTACCGGTAAGGCACAGACTAGTGCCGCTTTTCCACCAACAGTATCAGCTCAACTCCCCTCGACTCGAGTCGGCCCGCCTTTTTTTGCGTTTCCACTGCCAAAATCTGGTACCTGGTACTTTTTTAGTCTCACCTCCGTTGAGGTTCCATGAGAGCTGAACCGGTACTTTTGTGCGACATAAACAGGCTGCTGGCCACTGATGACGCCACTGGACGAGCGCGACGTCCGAGCCTGACAACCGACACCAGGTGTTGTGCCGAAAAATGGAATCCTTTCTGAAATCGCAGCCCCTCTCCAGGTTATAGCAGTGTTTATATCATATCGTCACAAGATGAGCCACCTATCACAGAAAGCGACATGTAAGATTTCTTCTTCTGACGAAAAGAGGGTTTATAGTTTATAGCAGTGTTTATATTATTTCATCACAAGATGAGCAACTTGTCACAGAAAGCGGTGTCACATTTTATAGGAGACCCACAACGTAAGATATATGTATGCACGATGTGACTCGCAGAAAGCGCAGATGAAATAAGAGACTTCAGACGGGGATTCCATTTTCGGCACAACACCTGCATGTTAAAATACTAGCATCAGCGTTCAGTCCACAATAGTGATTGATTATTGAACACCACAAGATCAGTGCACAAGAACACGCCGTGGACCGTGACCTGGTGGTGATGCTCCTGTGTGTAGCCCTGTCTGTTTATGTGTTTGGTGAATAATCATGCACAGTTTCGCGCATGCATGCTTTGCAAACCATGCGACCCGCCCACGTTGAAGAGGTACTTTTTGAGATGGAAACACGACGTGCCTGGAACCAACCCAAGTCATGCCGCTCTATGTCCTGGCGAGTTGAGCTTGTACTGTCCGTGGAAAAGTAGCATAGGAAAACATTTTTTAATAAATGCCCGGTCGCTTACTAAGTTGTTGATGCTTAGTTTTATGTGTAGAGACCCTAGTCATGGAACTGCACCGGTTTGGTGCTATTTTGAGCAATATTAGTGGTTAAATAAAAAGGTTTGGAAACGTTTGCTGTGCCCCTAGCCAATAACATTGAAGCCATTTGGGCTGCCATTGCTCCGGGCACACTCTATACTTGATTATCAATGAAAAAAGTGGCCGAAAAAGACCCTGGGTTCGATTTTCGCCGGAATTAGACTTTAATCTGAAGACTGTATTTGATGCAGGTCCTTTAAATATTTAATATTTACCTAGCTTAGCATACCTGTATTTCAAAGTTGTAGCACGATCTATCTCTCAATCACTTACTCACTCACTCTCACTCACTGTCACTCACTGTCACTCAATCAATCACTGTCACTCACTGTTTCCCCACCCAATCAGCGCCGGCCCTGGACGTAGACTGGCAGAGCAACAACACGTTTGCTTCCTGCAGCACTGACATGTGCATCCACGTGTGCAAGCTGGGCCAGGACCGACCTGTCAAGACCTTCCAGGGACACACGGTGAGCACCCTCTGGGTGATGGTGCTGCCAACCTCGGGCAGAGGGAGGAGGGAACAGAGCTCTGAGGAGCTCTGTTCCCTTTGACACTTCAATGCTCGTTGTCTCAGTCGATGTCATTAGTTTCCTCTGTGTTGATGAAGGAATGGGAGATTGACACGCAGACTTTGAAGATTACTCGTCTTTACGTTTACAACAAACCTGTTGCAACACGTTTAATATTGTTCTGCTGGGAAAAGGGCTGTGAAAAAAAACCGCTGCCAACCCTAGGGTTTCTCGTCAAACTCTTCCTCTGATTAAGTCGGTGCTCTGTGTTCCCATGCTGCATCACACTCCACAGCAGGAGGGGGTGGGAGGGGAGGTGAAGGCTTGGCTTTTTTATTTGGCCACATAACATAGAAGAACTATCATGAATGATGCCTATTCAGCCCTGTAAGATAGCAATATCCTTTTCCGATATACCACCAACTGAACTGGAACGGCCACACCTTTACCCCTCAACCGTCTGTGGAGCTCCAGCCAGAGTTCACCTGACATCTCCACACCTTGTAGACCTTACAATCAGATCAGGCCTTGCTCTTTGGCAATGTACAGCTGTTGAGAATCCAAATGTTGTGTAGTCTGTTTTGGCTTATTTTGGACCTCTGCCTGGATGGCACCTCAACACTAGTTTTTATCAATTGATTGTTTTCCTTTTCATTTCTACAGTTATGTATTTATTTTATAACACTAAATGCTAAACCATAATATCCCCTAGGATTGCTCTTCAAAGATTTGATGAACTTGCACGGCGGGACTAGCTCCATTCACCCAAAGAGAAATCACACAGAGTAGTTCATCTATCAGGGAAGAGATGATTGGTCAGAAGGACCCAGGAGCCCTCGTGATTGGTCAGAAAGAACCCAGGGGCCTTTGTGATTCTAGATTGGCTCAGACAGGCAGGAGCAGATATTCTCTCACTCTCTCAACTGCTGGATGGCTCGGCCATTTCTGACAAATTAAACTCAAATATCAGCTCTTAAATCGTACCTACTTGTTCATGTACCTATCCTCCCATTTCTCCCTCCATCTTTTCTCTGCAGAACGAGGTCAACGCCATCAAGTGGGACCCCACCGGCAGCCTGCTGGCGTCCTGCTCGGACGACATGACCCTCAAGGTGTGTGTGTGTGTGTGTGTGTGTGTGTGTGTGTGTGTGTGTGTGTGTGTGTGTGTGTGTGTGTGTGTGTGTGTGTGTGTGTGTGTGTGTGTGTAAGCAAGCAGCTTTGGGTCGGTGTCATGGCACCATACTCTTAAACACTTTCATCTCACACACACGTATGTACGTTCATAGTAAGTCATGTGGCAGACGCTTTTATACGAAGACGCTTACAAGTGAGGCACAATTTTAATACACACACACATATATATCAGTGACGTGCAGTCAGGGGAGGAAGGTGAGGCAGAGCCTCACTTGTCATCATGAAAAGAAAAAAATAATTATGATAAAAAAGTATTATATTTGTATTTGTCTACTGATCTGTGGTCTAAATGTAATTAATGTACGATTCCAATAATTTAAATCATTTTTATTATCAAAATCGCTGAAGAGCGCATGCGCTCAACCCAGTTTGCTTTTTCACCGTTGTCACCAATGTAATGTTTGTAGACACTTATTGTATGATCGCACTTTACTTAAACTAGTTAATATATTTGATGTATGTGTATAACATATTTAGTCTTGCAACAAGACTAAATATGCTGATCTGACATAAAACCACGCTGAAAAAGCATGAAATGAGGCAGCCAGTACCTCTGCCTCACTGAAGGGGGCGTATGCGTGAGCCCAGTGTTTACAGGATGCTTCCGTTAACTTCTTTTAAGCAGTCAAGTGCACTACATCAGTTTGTTTATTTAAAAAAAAAACATTTCTGACTGCAAACACGGAAGATAATGATTCAAGGACGGTACTATATAACAATTGGGTTCATATATTTGTAAATATGACTCTGAAAAAGTCAGTGCCTCACCAGCCACGGATCTCACAGTCTCTGATATATATATATATATATATTTTTTTTATTGTGCAAGAAGTGTAGGTCAGTGTGCCATAGAAGCCACCAGATGGCGCTGTTACATTGCCTTGTCTCCTCATCCCTGTCTGCTACTCCACAGATCTGGAGCATGAAGCAGGACATGTGTGTTCACGACCTCCAGGCCCACAGCAAGGAGATCTACACCATCAAGTGGAGCCCAACGGGCCCCGGGTCCAACAACCCCAGCGCCAACCTCATGCTGGCCAGGTGCAGTGAAGCTTGCTGATAGGTAGTGGGGAAACTGTAGAGTCCTCCCGGAGCTCAGGAACACTGACCTGGAGGCCAACTTTGTTCCATGCATTGGTTTGGTGGGGTGAACTGAAAGCCTCGGTCACCTGTCGGCCATCTTGAATGACAGATGGCCACGAGGTGAATACGGCCCCCTTTTTCTAGATTCCATTATTTATACCTAATAATCTGTTGTGGCCCATGTTCATACCAGTCCTCATCGGAAGTGCTGTGTTGATATTGATGAGGGAGATTGATTAGTGGAAAGATTCACTCACTTTGATCAAAAAGAAAAAGTGCATACGAACGAACATCTGCTCCCTACTGATGGTGTCAGACAGGAAACACTGTCCCAAACAAGTCTAATTTTCCATCTCTGTTGAAATTCTCCGCTGCGAGTTCAGCTCCCCACCAACCCGTCTCCTCCTCTTCCTCCTCTTACCCGTCTCCTCCTCTTCCTCCTCCAACCCGTCTTCTCTTCCTCCTCTTACCCGTCTCCTCCTCTTCCTCCTCTAACCCGTCTCCTCCTCTTCCTCCTCTGACCCGTCTCCTCCTCTTCCTCCTCTGACCCGTCTCCTCTTCTTCCTCCTCTTACCCGTCTCCTCCTCTTCCTCCTCCAACCCGTCTCCTCTTCCTCCTCCAACCCGTCTCCTCCTCTTCCTCCTCTTACCCGTCCCCTCCTCTTCCTCCTCCAACCCGTCTCCTCTTCCTCCTCCAACCCGTCTCCTCCTCTTTCTCCTCCAACCCGTCTCCTCCTCTTCCTCCTCCAACCCGTCTCCTCCAACCCCTCTCCTCCTCTTCCTCCTCCAACCCGTCTCCTCCTCTTCCTCCTCTAATCGGTCTCCTCCTCTTCCTCCTCCAACCCGTCTCCTCCTCTTCCTCCTCTGACCTGTCTCCTCCTCTTCCTCCTCTAACCCGTCTCCTCTTCCTCCTCCAACCCGTCTCCTCCTCTTCCTCCTCCAACCCGTCTCCTCCTCTTCCTCCTCCAACCCGTCTCCTCCTCTTACCCGTCTCCTCCTCTTCCTCCTCCAACCAGTCTCTTCCTCTTCCTCCTCCAACCCGTCTCCTCCTCTTCCTCCTCTAATCCGGCTCCTCCTCTTCCTCCTCTTACCCGTCTCCTCCTCTTTCTCCTCTAACCCGTCTCCTCCTCTTCCTCCTCTAACCCGTCTCCTCCTCTTCCTCCTCCAACCCGTCTCCTCCTCTTCCTCCTCCAACCCGTCTCCTCCTCTTACCCGTCTCCTCCTCTTCCTCCTCTTACCCGTCTCCTCCTCTTCCTCCTCTGACCTGTCTCCTCCTCTTCCTCCTCTAACCCGTCTCCTCCTCTTTCTCCTCTAACCCCTCTCCTCTTCCTCCTCCAACCAGTCTCCTCCTCTTCCTCCTCCAACCCGTCTCCTCCTCTTCCTCCTCTAATCCGTCTCCTCCTCTTCCTCCTCTTACCCGTCTCCTCCTCTTTCTCCTCTAACCCGTCTCCTCTTCCTCCTCTAACCCGTCTCCTCCTCTTCCTCCTCTAACCCGTCTCCTCCTCTTCCTCCTCTAACCCGTCTCCTCCTCTTCCTCCTCTAACCAGTCTCCTCTTCCTCCTCCAACCCGTCTCCTCCTCTTCCTCCTCCAACCCGTCTCCTCCTTTTCCTCCTCCAACCCGTCTCCTCCTCTTACCCGTCTCCTCCTCTTCCTCCTCCAACCCGTCTCCTCCTCTTCCTCCTCCAGCCCGTCTCCTCCTCTTCCTCCTCCAGCCCGTCTCCTCCTCTTCCTCCTCCAGCCCATCTCCTCCTCTTCCTCCTCTTACCCGTCTCCTCCTCTTACCCGTCTCCTCCTCTTCCTCCTCTTACCCGTCTCCTCCTCTTCCTCCTCTGACCTGTCTCCTCCTCTTCCTCCTCTAACCCGTCTCCTCCTCTTTCTCCTCTAACCCCTCTCCTCTTCCTCCTCCAACCAGTCTCCTCCTCTTCCTCCTCCAACCCGTCTCCTCCTCTTCCTCCTCTAATCCGTCTCCTCCTCTTCCTCCTCTTACCCGTCTCCTCCTCTTTCTCCTCTAACCCGTCTCCTCTTCCTCCTCTAACCCGTCTCCTCCTCTTCCTCCTCTAACCCGTCTCCTCCTCTTCCTCCTCTAACCCGTCTCCTCCTCTTCCTCCTCTAACCAGTCTCCTCTTCCTCCTCCAACCCGTCTCCTCCTCTTCCTCCTCCAACCCGTCTCCTCCTTTTCCTCCTCCAACCCGTCTCCTCCTCTTACCCGTCTCCTCCTCTTCCTCCTCCAACCCGTCTCCTCCTCTTCCTCCTCCAGCCCGTCTCCTCCTCTTCCTCCTCCAGCCCGTCTCCTCCTCTTCCTCCTCCAGCCCATCTCCTCCTCTTCCTCCTCTTACCCGTCTCCTCCTCTTCCTCCTCTTACCCGTCTCCTCCTCTTCCTCCTCTGACCCGTCTCCTCCTCTTCCTCCTCTGACCCGTCTCCTCCTCTTCCTCCTCTGACCCGTCTCCTCCTCTTCCTCCTCCAACCCGTCTCCTCTTCCTCCTCCGACCCGTCTCCTCCTCTTCCTCCTCTGACCCGTCTCCTCCTCTTCCTCCTCTGACCCGTCTCCTCCTCTTCCTCCTCCGACCCGTCTCCTCCTCTTCCTCCTCCGACCCGTCTCCTCCTCTTCCTCCTCCGACCCGTCTCCTCCTCTTCCTCCTCCAACCCGTCTCCTCCTCTTCCTCCTCTAACCCGTCTCCTCCTCTTCCTCCTCCAGTGCGTCCTTCGACTCCACGGTGCGTCTGTGGGACGTGGAGCGCGGGGTGTGCATTCACACCCTGACCCGCCACCAGGAGCCTGTCTACAGCGTGGCCTTCAGCCCCGACGGGCGCCACCTGGCCAGCGGATCCTTCGATAAGTGCGTCCACATCTGGAACACGCAGGTAAATACGCCACCTTCCACATCTGGACACCAGCTGCATTGACCACCGGATCTGATGGAAAGAAGGGAAACAATCCTCTGACTCTCCAGTGCTCATAAATCACAATATAACCTTTGACGGTCCATCTGAGGATCAACAGACCGTATGATATCATTAATAAAAAGATAAATCAATTGGGAAATGCTACTCATAAACTCAAGATCGTAAACTTTGATAATAAAGGTATAAATTGGACTCAAATGTTGTTCACCTTGAGCCCCAAAAGTTCAAAGTTCAGGTTCACATTTGGATGCAATGAAAGGGAATCTTTTATATATCTGCTTAAGCTAGTGGTTAATTGTCACAGGGGCAGAAGTGTCTCTCAGTCTGTCTCAGTCCTCAAACACTCTGCATGTCTCCTTACGTGATAAGACGTCTGTGGTTTATAAATAAGTGGTTAATCAAAGTATAGCAGCTCGGTGCATCAGGACCCTCCTTGCACCGGGTGGTGCTAACATTGTGGTGCCGTGTGTGTTGCCCTCAGACGGGGGCTCTGGTCCACAGCTACCGCGGGACCGGGGGGATTTTCGAGGTGTGCTGGAACGCCATGGGAGACAAAGTAGGAGCCAGCGCTTCAGACGGATCGGTTAGTCACTCGACATTCTGAAAACGTTGTCAAAAATAAAATGAAACATTGCCTCTAGAAACCAGAAACGCTTCAAGAGATGATATAACCTCTGAGAAAAATGACATTCATGAGACGTCTGGTGTGTAGAATGTAGCAGCAACTAGAGGTAAGGTGGCAGATTGAACCGAATTACACCCACCTCAACCCCCCCTCAGCAAGGACCACTGTGGGCTGTACTGGCCTGTAGTGGAAGGTGCCAATAGGTATTTCCGTTTTGAAAAAAGCAACATTAATTATAATCACACAACATCGATTTGACGGCTCTAGCCTGCAATTAAATCAGTTGAACCAATAATAATGGGGTATGTTTGTCATAGTCACTGTAAATGTTGTGGTCCATGGCAAAGGTAACAGCCTATTTACGTTTCTCAGCAAAGAGTCCTATTGTATCCATTGTGGTGAGATGCATTCATATACCTATAATTATTCATTTTTAATTAACGCGTAGAAACTGTATTAATGTGTAGAAACTAAATAAATGAATGGGTAGAAACTGGAGGTTGATGTGAATAGTTTGGGTGAGTGAGGTTCGGCGAGCAAGCAGAGTCTCGGTCAGAAGACTGATATGGCTGATGAATAAGAGCAGGGAGGAGGCAGGGTTTGATGCAACACAAGTCGGTTTATTTTCTTATTCTTCAGGTTGATTTTATGCTTTATTTTGCATCCCTTTCCCCCGTTATATGTATTTATCATTCATCTCAATAGCATTCAGTACTACCAGTCAATGTTTACTTTGCACTGTGGTATGTAATAGGTTACTTTTAATAACACGAAGGTGTGCAATTGTATCACAACAACACACAACTTTCTCAATATTAGTAAATTAGGTCTCTATTGTTTGGTCATCTTTCCAACGAGGTCAAGGGAAATGACGTCATTGACATTCAACCTACTTATATGTTTTGTACCGTTACCTTAAATAAAACTGGATTTCTCTGTGCACATTGTTGGGAACAATTGCTAATGTACTAGGCTAGGAGCGCTGCTCAACGCACCTCAATATAATGTTGAGGCGCGTTGCTGGGAACGCGCCTCAACATTATATATATGATAGATTTATTTATGCAGGAATGCTACATGTATACCTTTTTAAAACATGCTTATGAATATTCTATTCAATTTCTGTCTTCCGCTAGATGCTAATATATTCTACACACTGCACCCTAAATATTCCTATTGTTGAATTCACTTCTGTTTTTGTCTGACATTTTTTTAAATGTAATGAATATTTAAATTGTCTTTGACATGTAATTTATACAGATTAATTTTCTGGTAATTTCTTCAATATTTGTAAAAGGGATAAATATTGTAATTGAATGGAACAAATGGGCTTAAAGGCACTAGATATCAAGGCCGGTTGAAAGCGGTCAATGCCACTTGTGGGCGACTAAGGCTGTTTCTCCTCCTGTCTCCACAGGTGTGTGTACTTGACCTGAGAAAATGACGCTGGTCTGAGGGAGCCATGGACCGACTGTGAATGTGTACATAGCCAAAATGACTGTCTCTCTCCCTGTCCCACACACTGCTGTAGTGCCATCAGCCGCCACACACACACACACACACACACACACACACACACACACACACACACACACACACACACACACACACACACACTCTCACCCCCCCAAGCAAAGCAAAGGACTCCTACCAAGCAAAGTTGTCGAGTCATGGAGTACAACAATATGCGACTCCACGGACATGCGTTTGTGTTTGGTTGGCCCTGACGCAGTTTGAGATCCCATCAGTATCTCACAATGAGCAGACTTTAAAAATCCCTACCAAAATGTAAGGAATTTGTAATCCTTTGTAAAATAAATGCTATGTTATTTCATTTTTTTGTATTTGTTTTGTGTTGGCGTGAGCATATTGCACAAGCCAACTTGTCCTGTGGATGTTGTTGTTGAGGAATTTGTCAGTCGCTGTAGTTAGCTGGTAGTTAGTGGGGGGGGGGGGGGTCATCTAATGACACTCAACATACTTTTTTGGTAGTTTTAAAAT
Source organism: Pollachius pollachius (assembly GCF_949987615.1). Taxonomy (NCBI): domain Eukaryota; kingdom Metazoa; phylum Chordata; class Actinopteri; order Gadiformes; family Gadidae; genus Pollachius; species Pollachius pollachius. The sequence continues at coordinate 20,730,111 of NC_136947.1, read as the reverse complement.
TATCACGCAGCACGGCAAAAGGTTGTTTTAGAATTTGTCCCTTTTTGATCTTTCATTTTGATTTATTCTAACCAATTTAAGAAGGCAGTGAGGCCATGCGCCATGGGCCCTTGTTTTTTCTTTTCTTTCTCTTGCCCGGCTCAAACAAGACTGCATTTCAGGTGTTTCAATATCGAACAGGTTAATAAACAGCTAAAGAGCTAAAATCTCCCAAACCGACCGATTATCTCTGAAGGTGTTTATATATCTCCAACGGACGCACACAATCACATGAACAGAATGCACAAACAGACATCATGCTGCTGGGTGGGGGGAAGAGATGTCTCACCTGGCGATCTGTCTGAAGCCTTATTGTCACCCCTGTTAGCAGGGGCGGGGGGTAGGGCTGTATCTCCTGCTCTTGCACACAGAGGGCTGTGCTGGTGTCCGCCTCAATGCTGCCTCTCTGAACTCGGGGGAAACACAGCTATATAACCACTCAGCTAAAATGTGTAATCAGTATTGGGTAGTCATTAGTGCCCTATCTCGCCACCACTTGCATCTTGTTGCTTGGGGTGCAGAACGATAATCGGACCTTTTTGTTTGTCGGCAATCTTCTCGCTTTTACCTTCTTTTTTTGCCTCATTGTTTTTTCATTAAATCAGAAGCGTTTGACTCCCAGTATTGTGCGGAGGGTCGCCATAACACTGTGTTAGGAAGAGGCCTAGCTGGAGTCGCCCTTCACTTCACACATCTTACAGCTGGATGGATGACATCGTCGTGTTCAGTGCTTTGACAATGGGTTTAATGACTTTCTACTCTTTGCATTGAATGCCTGTCCATCTTGTTTGGCTGAATGACTGAATGTCTAAATGTTTAACTCTGTGAACACACCCAAAATAACCTTTGTTTGCTTGCTTTTTATGAGGAGAAAAGTGGTTGCCCAGCATTAACAAGCTCTATAATAGACGCCGTTTAGGACGTTTTGAGGACAGATTTATTGGCTACTTCTATCTCCAGAGATTGTGATTTGAAGCAGGCTTGTTTTTTTTGTGGTTTATGTGGAGGAAGACTTGTGTTTTATTACCTTAAATGTGACATTTGCATGTGTGTGTGCGTGAATCACACTTTAACAAGGCATCCTGCATAACTCTTCGAAGACGGGCAAAGCTATGGAGTCTGTGTTATTTAGATCCATCAGTCATGTGGGATCTTGACCATGTCGAATGGTTCTTTATAAAATACCATTATACAGTCATTGCTTAAAAAAACCTGAGCCTTTGGTTAAGTTATGGTGAAGAACTACATGAATGGACACCTCTGATGGCCACATACCGTCTGAGCTGCAGCACAAGATGAGACAGACGGAAGGTGAATAGGCCTCTGGGCTTTTCTCACCTTTTATTTTGGGGTTGGTCATGCTGGACTAACCTCATCTTGGGCTGCTGCAGACCTAGCTTCATATCCAACGTCAATCATAGAATAAATAAATTGGTCAATGCCGGGAGTTTTCAAACATTCAGAAGTTTTGCTTGCAGTCTTTTTAAAGAAGGTTAGTTAAAAAAAATGATACATCTAAAAAAATGTTTTCTACTGTGCTGAAGTATTTTGAATTTTTGCTTTGAAATGGTTGCTGGTGATTTGGACCATACCACAGAGGCACTACTTCATAAGTCTATGGCAGTGGAATGGTATTTTATAATGTAAGATTTTTAGATAAGCCTTTTACACTGCATTGAAGTGCGTTTGCTATTTTTTGTTCCTACCTGAAGTACTTATTCTATCTTTGCTATGTCATAAAAATGGGGCATACATATTTTGTACTCTTTACACAAATAAGTTTGTATCTCATTTCATTTGTAGTTATGTACTCAAAAATATTAAATCCCAATTTCAATGGATTTATAACACGTCGATGTCAATACAAGTTTTCTGATTCTTTTGTATTTCTTTGCCCTCACCAATATTGTATTATTTTCTCTTCACATACATGGTTGCAGAATCTGCAGAATGCTGATCTGATTATTCCTCACTCAAATCCCCAGTTCTAGAATAAAATTTATTTTGATAATATCAAAGAGTTATTCTTGGCGTTGTGTTTTTAATCCATTCATTTTTTAGAGCACAAACTTCTAAACGCATCATTATTGAATGATTATTTTATAACCTAACGTTATAAAATAAGATGAGGTTATAGCAGGTTATGGGTTGGGAGCACTGGGAGCCAATGGATGACCCCTGATGATTACTGGGAAAAATGAAAAAATACCCAGGTCTGCTACATACACTGATTATATGTAGGGTGGGCAATCTGGAGAAACCAACCAGAGTTAAAATAGTTGTTGAGTAAACAAAGCTACTCCCTCCAATTACATTAGCGCCCAAGTATCTAGAGAAGTTAAGAAAGGTGGTGGAGTAGCCCTGATATCTAATTCTAAGCTTAATTTATAGCCAAAGAATAGATATATATTCAGATCCTTTGAGGTGCTTGCGTTCTGCTCCTCAGCTCCCCGACAAGCGAAACGAGTTCCAGACTCTTTCGTTTTAGCTGTAGTATACCGTCCCCCAGGACCGTATTCACTTTTTGTTGATGAGTTTTCTGACTTTGCAGTTGATCTGGCTACATATTCAGACAATATTTTGCTTATTGGGGATTTCAACATTCATGTGAATAACCCATCTAATGCCCTCGCAAGGGCTTTTCTGTCCATTACAGATACGCTTGGCTTCAAACAGCTCGTCCAGCACCCAACCCACACCGGTGGAAACACTTTGGACCTTGTTTTGACCCGCGGTCCAGACATTTCACAGCTAGTGGTCTGTCCCTACACCTCAGCTTTATCAGACCATTTTTTGCTCACTTTCCAGGTGGTGGTATCCTGCCCCTGCGACGATCAGCAGGCTACTTTCAGCTGTCGCCACATCACACCTGCAACCATTACAGTGATGGCAGATAAGTTACCCTGTTCACTTGCTCCGCTTTGTAACTATAGGGGTTTTGTGGAGTGCCTTACTGATGACCTCAACACCTGTCTGCTGCCATTGATTCAGTTGCTCCGCTCGTAATTAAAAAACGATCATTGAAAAAAACAGCTCCCTGGTTTAATGCAGGAACGCGCACCCTGAAGCGAAGCTGCAGAATCCTTGAACGCAAATGGCGCTCGACTAAACTTGAGGTCTTTCATCTTGCATGGCACAACAGTCTGCTCACCTATAAGGGTGCGCTGACTACTGCCAGGAACGCCTACTTTTCCAGTATCATCAACTTGAATAGAAACAATCCCAAGTTTATTTTTGACACGGTGAAGAGTCTGACTCAGAAACAGACTGAGACAGTAGGTTCTTCAATCGTGGCAGGTGAATTCATGGATTTCTTTGAGAATAAGAGTCAATCGATTAGAGGGTATATTGATGCTTGCCGTGCAGCTTGTCCTACACATCCTGCGGGGTAGGATGGGGTCCTGCCCAGTAGGATGGGGAACTCTGACGCAACTCTCTTGGAGTTCAAGGCAATTCCTCTGGTGGAACTTGAAAAGGTGATAAAGGCATCGAAACCAACAACTTGTAGGTTGGATCCTCTCCCTTCCAAGGTTCTCAAAGAACTTCTTCCCACGGTGGGGCCTGTAATCCTCTCGCTTATGAATCTCTCGCTTTCAACAAGAATTATTCCCTCCAATTTCAAGGCTGCGGTGATAAAACCGCTACTCAAAAAGCCTGGCCTAGACCCTGAATTAGTCAGGAACTATCGGCCTATATCGAACCTGCCCTTCCTGTCCAAGGTACAGGAAAGGATTGTAGCAAAGCAAATCGTTGATTATCTGACGAGGAACAATCTCTTCAAACCTTTCCAGTCGGGGTTCAGGAATTTCCACTCAACTGAAACTGCTGTTACAAGAGTTGTAAATGACATCCTTCTTGCTTTGGATAAAAATACAAGCTCAATGCTTGTGCTGCTGGACCTGAGTGCTGCGTTCGACACGATCGACCATAGCACTCTTCTACACCATCTTGAGCACTATGTTGGTTTCGGGGGTACGGCTCTTGGTTGGCTTGAATCGTACCTCACAGATAGAACCCAATTCGTGCTCCATGAGGGTTCAGAATCAAAGCACTGCAAACTACACTTTGGCGTACCACAAGAGTCGGTCCTTGGTCCATTACTTTTTGCAATCTACATGCTTCCCTTGGGCGACATTATCCGCAGCTTCGGAATTAGTTTCCACTGCTACGCGGATGACACCCAGCTCTTCATTCCTGTAGATTCAGGGAACTCGGCCCAGATCCAGAGGGTTGAGTCCTGTCTGGCTGCGGTGAAGGGCTGGATGTCACAAAACTTCCTACAGCTTAACACTGGGAAGACAGAGCTGATAATTATCGGCTCGAAGCGGGACCGGAGAGAGTTTGAGGATGTCTCACTGTAGTTGGATGGCCTCGCCATCCCACAGAGTGCATCTGTCAAAAATCTTGGTGTCCTGTTCGACCCTGTGCTTTTTGTTAAACCACAGGGTCGAACATCGAACATGTTAGAAGTATAACTAGAGAAACATTGCAAGAATCCATCTGAGAAACATTGCAAGAATCAGACCAATGTTATCTGCAGCGGATGCAGAGACACTGATTCATGCATTTGTTTCATCAAGACTGGATTATTGCAATGCACTGTTCTCGGGACTACCAAAAAAAGCCACAAAAAGTCTACAGCTTGTACAGAATGCTGCAGCTAGACTGCTGACCAGAACGAGAAGGTTTGATCATATCACACCTATTCTCACCTCTCTGCACTGACTACCAATAACTTTCAGATAGGACTTTAAGGTGCTACTGCTAACCTATAAAGCCTTGCATGGATTATCTCCATCCTACCTGAAGGACCTGATCATTCCTTATAGTCCTTCTCGGTCCCTCCCGTCTTCGGGAGCTGGCCTTCTTTCACTGCCGAAGGTTAAAAAGAAATCGGAAGGACAGAGAGCGTGTGCCTATCGAGCCCCCTTCCTATGGAATAGGCTGCCACAAGTGATCAGGGAAGCTGACTCTGTGGAGCTATTCAAAGGAAAGCTCAAAACGCACCTCTACAATCTTGCATTTGAAACAGAGGAGTGTGAAAACGACAGATGCGAAGTGAAGACCACTCTGTTTGTTTGTGCTTTTGTTAATACAGTATACATTCCCATTGTGTACTTTTCCATTCTAATTCACTATTGTGTCTGTTCTAGCATTCTGCGGTGACTGGACTGGATGCCTGGACTCTCCTCATGGTCAACCGGCCAGCACCACATCACCATTTTAACATGAAGTGCATGTATTTACCTGTATGTCAATTATGGCACCCATTGCACTCCTGACCATCCCTGGAAGAAGTGATACCCTACTATGCGTTTCTTCTCAAGATTTCTTCCTTGCTAATTTCAAGGGAGTTTTTTCTTGCCCTTGTGGGGGCTTGGGTAAAGGGGGGTGTCATAAATATTTGGCCTGTTAAGCCCTTTGAGACTGTAATGGTGATTAAGGGCTATACAAATAAAATTGAATTGAATTGAATTGAATAGTCAGCCTCGGCTGCTTAGGCCTGTCCTTGGAATCCCCGGCTGCTTCAGTTTTTTTTAAATTAAAAACCTTGAAACTTTTAAATGAGTATTGAACATCATATTTTGTATATCTGCAACTTGAATTAGTGTATCTCATTAAGTGGACATTGAAAAATGAATGAATTGAAATCGATTTCTTTTTACAACTTCAAATGCCATACTTTAATTTAAAAGGTTATTTCAAAACAAATACATTCAGATGACCTGGTTTTCACAGTATGATGAACAATGTTAGGATTTCAAAGGTGTTTATATTTCCATATACAAATTCAATGGCTTTTAAAATTATAAGCATTATGTCAATGTTTTGCTTCCATATATGGCAATTATTTATTTAAATATTAAAAAATGAATATGTTATTGTCAAATAAAAAAACGTATAGAAGGCCTCACATCCGATCCCAGTTCTGCATTTAAGTTTTTTTTTTTTTTAATAAAAATATAGATTAAGACATAAATAAACGTTAAATGGCTTAAATCAAGTGAAGGGATTTGAACAGAGTTCAAAAGTCTAAATGGAGCAAACAATGTAAACATGCACACCATTAAAAAAAAAAAATGGTTGGAAACAAATAATTTGACAGCTGAATGAAAAGTGCAAAGCATTGCTAAAATTGCAGAAATGTAAAAGGAATTGAACTGAAGAATCTGAAATAGCCGAAATTGTATGTACTCGCTTTATGCTAATTTATTTCAGCCTAACGCAGTGGCGTGGCGTGGGGATTTTTTTTGAGGAAGCCAAGTGAGGCCAAGCCTTTAGAGAAAATAGTACGTTTCAGCTTGGATGTAGTTAATGCAACTACAACAGCTATTTGAGCGCCTGGTCATTTACCAGGATTTACACACACCGGTAATCTGACCGACACGACACACGCTCTCTCTCTCTCTCTCTCTCTCTCTCTCTCTCTCTCTCTCTGTGTCCTGCGCTCTCTCGCTCTCGCGCTCGCTCACTCTCTCTCGCGCACACACACACACACACACACAGACACACATACACACACACACACACACACACACACACAGTCCTCCTAAACATCTCACTAAATTATACATTTTATTATAAATACAACCCCTCCCCGACCGAAATGCACAAGCCGCTAAATGGTCAAAGAATCGACAGCGCGGTTGTCGGCTATTTCAAGTTTCATGTTCACGTGTAACACGACCTCACACAATCACAGTATTTGATATACATCCTTTTCGTAAAACTAGGCCAAAATCAATGTTAACTATTCAACACTTCTTAAAAGACAACACCAAGACAACCCAGAACAAGCACATTTTCTGCATCATGCACGAGTTTGAAGCTAGACTCGGAATGGGTACATTCGTTTTGTGACACCGGGCAATACTTTCTTTCTTGAAAGCGTCTTACTGACTGTAGCGTCTTATGGGGAAAGAAGCAACGGTGATTGACCATACTAAACACCTTATCCATACTATGGGTCTGTGAAATGCTAATGAAATCAAATGTATTTATTAAGCACATTTAATACGGTATGCAATTATTTATTTATGTTTTTGTTTATAATGGCCGTTTTTATTTGTATGCCCACCGTTATTATTATTTTTTACTGCCGTTTATGAAATAAATATGAACTAATGCCACAATTATTCATGTCTGCGATCATCACAGAGTCCACAAGCAACGCAGGTCGCAATCAACGATCAATCAATCTAGCGCACTGTCGAATTCTGCGCCCACACTGTAAATGCAGGGAAAATTAGGCAAACCCAAACCAAATGTTTTCATGTCATTTATCGTCCTCATATCTGTATTTGCACACAATTATTCATGTCTGCAATCATCACAGAGTCCACAAGCAGCAGGTCGCAATCCCCGATGGGTCACAATTCATGACAGCACACAATTATTCATGTCTGCGACAGTGGTTAAATGGGGCCGGGGAACGACCCCATTTAAGTTTTAAATTAATTAATTTGCCTTGTAGAATTCAGCAAGATTAAAAGTGCAAATACATCAACAAAATTCATATAAACGGGCAACCTTGTGTGGTTGTTCAAGACACACTGAAGGCATGATGCCACCATAGGTGCAGAGAACTATATACAATATGCACACTGAAGGCATGATGCCACCATAGGTTTGCAGAGAACTATACAATATACACACTGAAGGCATGATGCCACCATAGGTTTGCAGAGAACAATATACAATATATGCACACTGAAGGCATGATGCCACCATAGGTTTGCAGAGAACTATATACAATACAACTATATACAATATTCACACTTGAAAGGGGTTTGGTGGTTGGTGGGGGTTGTGAGGGCCGCTGAAACTCCAGTGTCCATCCTCAAAAAAAAAAAAAATAACGGTGGGCATACAAATAAAAACGGTGGGCATTTTAACAAAAACATAAATAAATAATTGCACACTGTATTAAATGTGCTTAATAAATACTTTTGATTTCATTAGCATTTCACAGACCCATAGTATGGATAAGGTGTTTAGTACGGTCAATCACCGTTGCTTCTTTACCCATAAGTTCAGGAAACATTAGAGCCGCAACGGGAGAAGGTGTGTATTTTACTCACCCTATTTGTAGAGGAAGGCCATTCTCCGGTCTTTCATGGTGGCGAAGTGGTCCATAACTTTGTCATAGAAATTCCCTTTGGCCTTCAGGTCCTCCACAACTACTGAGTCAATGGAAATCTTCGCTAGGTTCACAAGTCTGTCCTGTCCACATGTGTTCCTCAGGTATGTTTTGATCCTTTTCAGACAGGAAAACGAGCGCTCTGCTGATGTGCTGGTGGCTGGTATTGTGAGCATGAGCTGCAGCAGTTTGTAGATCTCGGAGAGTGTGCCCTGCCTCCTCAATAAGGAGCTGTAGCAAGTCTCCAGGTGGCTTGTGAAACAACGTGTTGTTGTACAGACGTGTGCAGCTCATTCCTCAACCTCTGCTCGTCAAAAAAGGGATACGTCTTCAGCAACTGAGCAAGTTCACTGGTGGGAAATGAAGCAGGCTTGCTGAAAGACGCAAAGGATGTGTGCTCCAGTACGCGGAAAAAGCTCAGGTGCTCCATATCGGCAAACCTCTGGGTCACGTGCAATGCTATGCCATCCACAATCTGGAAGTACAGACGTCTGTAAGATGCCACAGCGTCCTCCTCTCCTTCTCGGCGCTGCTCGTGGAACCCCTGCTCTAGGTCATCCCAGCCGCGACGACGACGAAAACGTCGGGACACTGGTTCTCCGACTGCCTGGACTGCTTCATCATAAATGCCAGTGAACGTCTAATCTGTTCGTGTTGCTTTGAGAGCACTGATCGTGCTCTTGATGCGATCCTGGCATTTTTTGATGTCCACCGTCTTGCTCTGCAGTACTTGGAAGAGTGGTTCTGTGAGGCCGAAAATTGACTGAAAGACCCCGAGCAGTAAGGTGAAGTCAAAATCCTCCAGTTTTTTCTTCAAGGCTGAGCTCTGTGCAACAGTCTCCTTGTCCCATCCGGGCTCTGTCGTCATCTTGTCAAAGGCCACACATAACGATGTGCGGCCTTCATGAATGGCATGTACCACGCGGCTTTTAAAGTTCCACCTCACAGCGGAGCCCCCTGGTACACGCACAGTGGCAGCCTGATCCACTTCACACAGTAATGCTGATCGCTTACATGAACGTGAGAAAAAATTGTGAAAGGCATCCAGATCGGCAAAGAACAGTTTGGCTGCTTGGACGTTATTTGTGCCTTGTGCTAAAACCAAATTTAGCTTGTGCGCATAACAATAGATGAATAGCGCATTGGGGCAGTGTTGTTTCACCAAAGCCTGCACGCCACCGTGTTGTCCACTCATGCAGCTCGCTCCATCGTACGTCTGACAAATTAGTTTTTCAGTTGGACCGTAGCTATCGATGGCTCTCATCACAACTGATGTTATGGCTTTTGCATCTCTTTCTTTGCTGACATCGAAAAAGCCCAAAAAACGCTCACACACACACTGCCTTTCTCATTAACATATCTGATGATGACAGTGAGTTGGCACTTGTTTGATATGTCGGATGTGTCATCCACTTGTACAGCAATGAAAGGGGACATGCTTATTTCTGTATCAGTCTCATCCTGGATGACTCGAGCTATGCTTTCGATTATCTCATTCTGTATGGTGTTAGACATACCGCTGAAGACTGTTGACGATCCCAAGTGCTCTGCAAGCGTAGTGTCAAACTCCCCCGGTTTGCGCTGCCAGTGGCCTCATTGTGTCCACGGAAAGCTTGTTCTTGGCGAGCAAGGTACAAGGCTGTTACAATAAGTCTCCTCAAAATATCACGATTCTTTGTAACCTGTTCATTGTGCTTCTTTACGCTGATGCTTCTTGCCAAATCCAGAGCCTCATCAATCTTGACACGTCCAGCCAGTTTCACAGCGCAGTCGATGTGGCTTTTGGATTTTCCATGCCTCTCGATTGCGCGGGACAAGTTGGCAAGGTCAACGAATCCTGTAGTGACCCAGGGATTGTTGAGGGAGCACGAATTCCTATCAAAAAGAATACACGGCCAGCAAAATAGTCGCTGGAGTTTGTTGCTGCCAGCTAGCCACTCCGTTCGAGTATAGTTCGCTTCATTGAACGTCCGAAAGCCTTGCTTTCTCTCCAATCGCAGTTTCAGCGTCGGTGTTGGCCTACCATCTGATTTTATTTGGAGTCGCTGCTGTTGTGGTAGATTCGCAAAATTATTTTTAAGCAAATAATCTATTAAATCTACATCTCCACCCTCCATAACTGCATTTGCAATGCTAACTAGGCTACTCAAAAATGACAACAATTCAAACATGCGAATTTCGCGCTATTTGTTTTTTCGGTGAAGTTGATAATGATGCTTTGATTTGATTGGTGTGAAGCCAAGGGCTGAGTGGCTTCCCTTGGGACCCTCCTGACACCCTCCCGACCAATCAGAGGAGGGCACTGTCATTACGGTAGCCTCACCTGATTGGTCAATACTTTCTTTTTTTTTCTACAAGGGATGCCAGCTCGGGCTGGCTTTCTCGCAGCGTACAGTGCTGTGTTTCGCCGCGTCTTCAGTATATAACAGGGGCGCCGTATCGCGCATTGTGAAATGGTCAATGAGAGGAGAAAATGGGGAAGAAATGACAGCAACACAGCACAAAATAATTAACGAAACTGTTAATATAAATGTGTTTATTGGATGACAACTACAGCCTAAAAAACAGGGAAGCCTGGCTTCCCTTGGCCTCCGGGAGAAAACGCCACTGGCCTAATATAAAGTTGTCCAATTGGGCGGGAAAATCGCCCAATCTGGCAACGCTGTCTGAACGTCGTAAAAAGTAGTCAAATTGAGCGAGAAAAACTGCCCAAGCTGGCAACATTGCCTGCACGTCCTCGCACTCTAACCTCAGCGTAAATCAACGAGACCAACTGAAAACAAGCCGACATGGAACCTTAACTGTGATTTTGAAAAAAGTAATCGAAATTCTGTTTTCAGATTAATGAAGATAGAGGTGTGTTGGTTTGTTAAACCTTTGAGCAAAGGTTAACGATAAAATATTGACCAATTTACTAGTCTGAAGTAGTAAGTGTCAGAAAATGGGCAGACGGCTCCGCCGTCCTCCCATTGACTTCCATTGTAAAAAAACAGTATTTTAAAAGTAGACTATCTTAAAAAGTATAAAATATTTAAAAAAAATCTGAAAAGAAGCACGCGATTCCAAGCTAATATGTAAGGGATAATCCCCGAGAGGCAGGGCAATAAACAGTTTGATATAACCGGTAAACCGTCCACGAGCCGGGCATATCAAACTGTTTATTGCCCTGCCTTGAGGTGATTATCCCGTTTATTCTACTTCTTGCTTGACAACATAATAAAACAATTCAAATACTTTAATAATTATGCTTTTTCTTATTCGTATTGCATGTGTGAGAATAGCGTGTTAGATAAGTACACCCCCGCCCCCATTTTACCATAATTTGTTTAACAGTCATTCTTCTTGTTTTTGTTTCATTTTGTAAACATTGTGCTCCATATTCCTTTACGCCCATATAATGTAATGCATGTAGTACCTAATTTCCGCCACAGAGTGGCGTTGGTCTATTGGTGCACTCTGTCTGGTGAAAGCTACACATTCTGTAGAGCAGTGTTGAGACATGGCGGACAGAGCGTGTCGTAACCAGATGTGTACCTTGCTTGTGTATGTTTACAGGTAAGCAGACAGTGTAAGAGTCAGGAATGTACATGGGATGAGCTGGGCAGGGGTTGGAGATGTGGGGAAGAGTTGGCAAGTTGACTCAGCCGTGGATGTTGTATTGAAAGGTTGTAATGCCGTCATAAGCAACTTCTACTAGCAGCTAAGCTAATCTTCTTGCGTCGCCATTAGGGTCCGGTCGCGGTACATTTATGTAGATGGTGTTTGTTTACTTTGTATGCCAAGGTTAAGAACTGGGAATAATATCAGGAGCCACAATGTGCTTTTATTTTGTGTATTTCCATTGCCGATTACTAAGTCTATTAATATGTATTTTTGCGAATGGTGTAATACTGAGATTAGGATGTAAACAGACCGAAAGCTACACATTCTGTAGAGCAGTGTTGAGACATGGCGGACAGAGCGTGTCGTAACCAGATGTGTACCTTGCTTGTGTATGTTTACAGAACTCATTAAAGAAACTACTCTTCAAGTCACGCTTGAGTTTATTTTCAAGTGTGCAACAAATTTGGTGGCAGCGGTGGGATCAGCGGTGCTTCTGTGAGCTGAGAAGAGAGAGATTGCAGTGTCCAAACACAAAATGGAGCTGGAGAGTCTGCAAGATCAACTGGCCGAGTCCTTGGTGCAGTTGCAGTGGGAACAGCTACAAGAGGTGTGTTTTCAAGCAAAAATCTCTACGGAAAAGCAGACCAAAAAGCATACGCTGATCAGATTAATAATTGAAGCAGCTGAGAAAGCTGTAGAAGATGAAGAGGAGCAAGTAGCATCTGCGTTTCTGATCCGCTTAATAAAAACTGCAAAGGAATTGATGCAAATAAATGAACAACCACAGTTGAGTGACGATATTACTAGCAATGTTGGAGCACTAGCTAGTCTGCAGCAACAATATGCCGCACTGCAACTGAGTTTTCAAGCCTCTACAATGAAAATGGAAGGAGACATAATGAGGTTGACGAATAAAATGACCAGTCAGGAACCAAGCAACCCTGTTTTACCACTAACAACCCCCTTTTCAGTTACCCCATCAACAGCTTCCTCTTCAGTTACCAAGCCATCTGAAGTGACCATTAGAAGGGAGTTCAAAATAAGCGGTCAAATTGGGGAAAGGGGCCAGAAAGACAAGCTTTCACACTCTAATCTGACCCATCAGATTGATATGGGGTTGAGAAAAAAACACAGTGAGGAGGAAATAGTTGAGGCAGTTGTAAGAGCCGTAAGTCCTGGCTTGACCTTACGTGACATGCTAGAAATAAAAGCAAACCTCACCCTTTCTCAACTGCGCACCATCTTAAAGGGACATTACAAGGAGGACAGTTCCACTGATCTTTATCATCGGCTCCTCAATGTCACTCAAGAAAGTAATGAGTCACCCCAGAATTTCCTTTTTAGGGCAATAGAACTAAAAGAGAGGCTGTTAGTTAAATCCACAGAACTCGGTTCAGATGAACACTATAGCCCGGAACTCATTCAGAAAAAGTTCCTAAGAGCTTTGGAGACAGGACTCATTAGTGACAATATAAAATACCAGCTCAAAGCTTACTTGGATGACCCAGCGGTCACTGACGAGGTTCTGATTGTGAAAAGCAACGAAGCAGCTATTCTTGAGTGGGAAAGACAACAAAAATTCAAGAAAAACTGTAAAGAGCCCAGAGTGAGAGAAATCCATGCTGAAACACAGTCAGTCCCAGAGGCATCAGTCGGAGCAGTTGGTGGACAAGAACGGGCATCCTCCACATTCACAAAAGGTAAAGTGAATCGAACACCACTGGCAATGACTCACACAGAATCTGAACTACTCGTTGTTATAAAACAGCTGAGAGGAGAGGTGGAAGAAATTAAAAAGGTCATGTCTGAGTCCCCTAGATCTTTTGCCCAGCAGCGAACAAGCAGGAAACGTGGCTGCAGAAATTGCCAAGAGAACAATAAAGGAGGCAACTGCGACCATTGCTTCAAATGTGGGCTGAGTGGACATCTATCACGTGGATGTAGAAGTGGAAGGAGGCCTACTGATAAACAAGGACAGGTAGATATGTCATCTAGCACTGTTACAGCTGCACCAACGCCACCTGTTGACAAAAACAATCAGAATGAACAGCTCAGAGATGTCTACAAGTTAATCACAGATAGTATCCAGCACTTAGAGGCTAAAGTGGCAGCTAAAACACAAGATATGACCCTACAAAAGGAGGAAGCGGTCAGTGTCAGTTTCCTCTCCCCAAAACGAAGAACAGAGTTACTCCGTCTGATTGGCAAGAAATACGTCATTACCTGCCTGATAGATGACATAGAAACTAAAGCTTTGTGGGACACTGGATCACAGGTCTGCCTAATCAATGAGACATGGAGACAACAAAACATTCCACATGCTGCAGTCAGGAATCTAGCTGAGATTCTGGGAACAGATAGATTGGATGGGAGGGCAGTAAACCAGACACCTATTCCTTTTTCTGGATGGGTTGAGGTCACATTCAAATTACCCTCAAACAGCACCAAACAGCTTGAGCTCTCTGTGCCAGTCCTTGTAGCTGATGGAGATGGGGTGGCAGAACAACCAATCATCGGTTATAATGTAATTGAGCAGGTGTTAGCGAAGGGTATAGCGCCACCATGTGCTGTCACAGAAGCAGTCAGTGCAGCATTCTCATTTGACTGTAAGAAAGCTGAAGTATTTCTGAAAGTAATGAAGGGTGGTGACGACGAGATAGGTGAAGCTACAGTTAAAGTGGGTAGAGAGATGAAGTCTATTCCAGCTGGTCAAACTAAAACGGTGAAGTGCACTGTGAGGGCAGGCCCACTCCCAGACCACCAAGATGTGTTGTTTGAACCCTGTTCACAAGCAGAATTACCAGAAGGGTTAAAAATGGAAGAAAGTGTGATTCGCTTACAGAGAGGTAGCTGGTCACGTGTTGCTATTCCAGTCACAAACAGCACTAGTCATGATATCCTATTGCCACCAAAAACAATACTGGGACAAACACAGAGGGTTAAAACCATGTATCCAGCAGATACAAAACCCGTAGACATCAGTCTGTCAGAGGCAAAGTTCCCAGACACGGAAAACACACAAACAGTGGTGATAGAAAACAGAGAGAAGACTAAAGAAAACACTAAAGGAAGAGAGAGTGAGGAGAATTGGGATCCCCCAGTCCCCCTTACTCACCTTACTCCATCACAACAGCAGCAGGTCAAACAACTTCTCAGAAAGGAATGTAATGCTTTTGCTAAGGATGAACATGATGTAGGGACCATCCCCTCACTGCAGCTCAAGATTCGTCTTAACGACCCCACACCTGTAAGGCGAACATACATATCAGTGCCAAAGCCGCTTCATAAGGAGGTAAAAGAATACTTGGAGGATTTGTTAAACAGGGGCTGGATAACAAAGTCTAAGTCCCCTTACTCCAGTCCCATTGTGTGTGTGAGAAAAAAAGATGGAAGCCTCCGACTGTGTTGTGATTACAGGGAGCTGAATAAGAAATCCATTCCTGATCGACACCCAATACCCCGCATATTAGATATGTTGAACAGCCTCAAAGGAAGTTCCTGGTTTTCAGTCCTTGACCAAGGAAAGGCCTATCACCAAGGCTTCCTGGAAGAATCAAGCCGTCCTCTCACAGCATTCATAACACCCTGGGGACTGTACGAGTGGGTAAGAATCCCTTTTGGCTTATCATCCGCACCAGCAGAGTTCCAAAGGTCTATGGAGGAGTGTTTGCTTGGGCTGAGGGATGAGGTTTGTTTGCCTTACTTGGATGATAATCTTGTACATTCTCAGACATTTGAACACCACCTGAATGATCTGAGGCAGGTACTGCACCGTTACCAAAGCCACGGAGTAAAGCTGACTCCCAGAAAATGTGAAGTATTCAGAAACCAGGTGAGATTTCTTGGGAAGCTGGTTACTAAAGAAGGCTACACTATGGACCCTGCAGATATTGCCCCAGTGCAGGCCATGAAGCAGAGGAAACCCACCACCATCGGTGAGTTAAGAAAATTACTGGGATTTATTTCCTACTATCGTAGTTACATCCCTAACTTTTCTTCCATTGCAAAGCCCATGTATGATCTCCTCACCGCAGACAAATGTGGAAAAGGGAAGCCGAAACAAACCAGACAAATCAGGAAGAAACAAAGTGGGGGAGGTCAGTTGCCATCATCTCATCCGATCACATGGTCTCCAGATCACCAACAGGTACTCTGCAGTCTTGTTGACTTTCTCTCTGAGCCACCAGTGTTAGGGTATCCGGACTATGAACAACCCTTCACCTTACACTGCGATGCTTCACAAGTGGGGCTCGGGGCTGTGCTTTATCAGAGGCAGAAAGGGAAGCTGGTGGTGATTGCATATGGATCGAGGACGCTGACTGTCCCTGAGAGAAACTACCACCTCCACTCGGGAAAGTTGGAGTTCCTAGCCATGAAGTGGGCCATATGTGAGAGGTTTAGAGACTATCTCTATTATTCACCACCATTTACAGTCTATACAGACAACAATCCTCTCACGTATGTGCTCACCACAGCCAAGCTTAATGCAACTACTCATAGGTGGATAGCTGAACTAGCTGACTTCCAGTTCACTATTAAGTACCGCCCAGGCAAAGCTAATAGGGATGCTGATGGACTGTCGCGCATGCCCTTAGACATGGAGCAGTACATGCTAACATGTACACAAGCTGTGTTGCCTGAAGTTATGAACAGTATGATCCAGGCTGTAGCTATTCAGTCACAAGAGAGTGAGCCCTGGCTTTGTCCAGTGACCATATCGACAGCTATCGCTGAAGACGATGATGGTGTGACATCAGTGGGGGAAATCCCTAAAACAGAGTTGAGAGAGGCACAAAGAGATGATCCAGTGATTGGGCCGGTGTTAAAATACATGGCATCAAAACAATGGCCAAAGGGTGGAAAACAACTTCAAAGTAACAAAGTAGCTGGACTGGCAAGACAAAAACATAAACTGCACCTTAGTGATGAAGGACTGCTGTACAGGGAAACAACAAACAGACTACAGCTCCTCCTGCCTCAAAAGTACCATCGGCTGGTTTACAAAGAACTCCATGAAGATATGGGACATCTTGGAGTGGAAAGGGTGGTGAATCTCATCAGAGAGCGCTTTTATTGGCCGCATATGCAGAAAGATGTTGAGCATTACATCACACAGGTGTGTAGCTGTCTTAAAAACAAGCGTCCAAACAAACCAACCAGAGCGCCTCTCACCAACATCATCACCACGTATCCTTTTGAGTTGGTATCAATTGACTTCTTACATCTGGAGAAATGTAAGGGAGGATATGAATATATCCTTGTTGTAATGGATCATTTCACGCGGTTCGCCCAGGCTTACCCCTGCCGCAACAAAGCTGCCAAAACAGCCGCAGAAAAGATATTTGGAGATTTTGCACTGAGGTTTGGGTTCCCTGCACGCCTTCATCACGACCAGGGTAAGGAATTTCAAAACAAGCTGTTTGCTAAACTACAAGAATACAGTGGGGTTAAGGGGTCCAGAACCACACCATATCACCCACAGGGGAACGGCCAGGTTGAAAGATTCAACAGGACACTTTTGGCCATGCTCAGAAACTTACCAGAGACTGCCAAAGCAGATTGGAAAACGTCACTTGCAAAATTGGTTCATGCATTTAACTGTACTCGCAGTGAGGCCACGGGCTATGCACCTTATTTCCTCTTATTCGGTCGCAACCCTAGACTCCCTATTGACCTTATGTTTGGCATTACACCAAAAGATCAAGGTTCATCGCATAGCGACTACGCTGAGAAATGGAGGGCAAGAATGACTGAAGCTTACAAGCTGGCTTCCAACTCAGCAAACAAAGAAGCATTGAGAGGTAAAGTCCTCTATGACAGAAAAGTTCATGGTGCAGAGTTGTCTTTTGGATGCAGGGTGCTGGTTCGAAATCTGACTGAAAGAGGTGGTCCGGGAAAGTTGAGATCATTCTGGGAAGATAAAGTGTATGTTGTGACACAAAAGAAACATCCAGACAGTCCAGTATATGAGCTCAAACCAGAGAACGGCAAGGGACGTTGTAGGATCCTGCATAGGAATCTTCTGCTGCCATGCGACTTTCTCCCTGTGGAAAAAGTGGACTTACCTCTGGAAACTGGAAAAAGGAAAACGAGACACAACAGGAGCAACCACAAAGAGCAAGAACAGAGCTCAGAGGATGAAAATGAGGATGGATGGACATCCATTATTGGACTACAACAAATAGCCAGTGGACATGGTGAAGATCATCTGAATGTGGAGGCACCGGAGTTTTATCCAAGCAACGGAGAAGCAGCAGAGATGGAACACAATGAAGACGATGGAATAAGACAAGACCTGGCATCAGATGGAGAGGAAATCAGGGCATCAGAGCAGGACACTGAGATATCTGACACTCAGAGTGAAGAGGGGTCTCCTGAATCTGCACCCAGTGATGAGGATGAAGATCCTGCTGATCCTCCTGCCGTGGAGAATAAGTATCCTTTCAGAGCAAGAAAACCAAAAATGATATTTACATATCATAAGTTAGGGCAGCCTACCATGTCACATGATTAAGTGCAAAGATAATGCATAAGGAAAGATTGAGCATGTGTTAGGAATTATTTGCTGTTGTGTTCAGAGTAAAAGCAAAATATTTATAATCAGTTAATAGTAAAGTTATACTTGAGCAAGGTGGAAATACAGTTGTTAATGTTTAGCAAGTAATGATTACTAATTTGTTGGGTAAAAAGTGTATGACACTAAGACAGACTTTATCAAAGGAAGTGTACCACATGTTGGCTTAGATAGGAGGTTATTCCTGGGTAAAGTACCTTACTCTCAGGGAAGATGCAGATGTCCTCGCTTATAGCGAGGTGGCAGTGGGCTGTTATCGTGCACAAATACACCTGCTGCAGACATATGGCATTAACAGGAGATATATGTCATATTTGGGACTGTGGACAGTCATGCATCTTTATGGACACATGAACTCTGACTCCTTGGAAATAACTTTCCTATATTCTATGCATAGATGTCACATGTGGACTATTGAAATCATAATGTGGTTTGGTAATAGAATGTCAGGGACGACATCACTTTTTGGAGGGGAGAATGTGAGAATAGCGTGTTAGATAAGTACACCCCCGCCCCCATTTTACCATAATTTGTTTAACAGTCATTCTTCTTGTTTTTGTTTCATTTTGTAAACATTGTGCTCCATATTCCTTTACGCCCATATAATGTAATGCATGTAGTACCTAATTTCCGCCACAGAGTGGCGTTGGTCTATTGGTGCACTCTGTCTGGTGAAAGCTACACATTCTGTAGAGCAGTGTTGAGACATGGCGGACAGAGCGTGTCGTAACCAGATGTGTACCTTGCTTGTGTATGTTTACAGGTAAGCAGACAGTGTAAGAGTCAGGAATGTACATGGGATGAGCTGGGCAGGGGTTGGAGATGTGGGGAAGAGTTGGCAAGTTGACTCAGCCGTGGATGTTGTATTGAAAGGTTGTAATGCCGTCATAAGCAACTTCTACTAGCAGCTAAGCTAATCTTCTTGCGTCGCCATTAGGGTCCGGTCGCGGTACATTTATGTAGATGGTGTTTGTTTACTTTGTATGCCAAGGTTAAGAACTGGGAATAATATCAGGAGCCACAATGTGCTTTTATTTTGTGTATTTCCATTGCCGATTACTAAGTCTATTAATATGTATTTTTGCGAATGGTGTAATACTGAGATTAGGATGTAAACAGACCGAAAGCTACACATTCTGTAGAGCAGTGTTGAGACATGGCGGACAGAGCGTGTCGTAACCAGATGTGTACCTTGCTTGTGTATGTTTACAGAACTCATTAAAGAAACTACTCTTCAAGTCACGCTTGAGTTTATTTTCAAGTGTGCAACACATGCTTATTAAATGTATACTCTGTTTGAGTTCATCTCCCTCAAAAAGTAGTCCCCTTTAATTACAATCGATCAAACATGTTTTGGACACCTCGAAGGGCATTATCCCGCCTATACCATGGTCACTTGCCAAAGAAAAGAAATTAAGATCATTAATTTATATTTTCATGCGTTTTACAATCCAAATATAAAGTTTTTCATTTACATTTACATTTAGGGCATTTAGCAGACGCTTTTATCCAAAGCGACTTACAATAAGTACATTTGTCATAAGAAGTGAAACGATATATCGATGTCGGTACAGTAAAGATGTTCAAAGAACCAAGTGCAAGTACTAACAATAGCTAGGCTAACCCATTCCCTGTGTACAGCAATGCTAGCAGCTACTGCAGATGTTACAAAATTAAGTACTATGATTAAGTGCAATGTAGATTAAGTGAGTACAATAAGTGCGTACATTAAGTGCCAGGACGTACAACATACAATGGTGGCCGGAAGGGGCTGGGTAGCAATGCAGAGTCGAGGTGAACTCTGAACAGGTGAGTTTTGAGTCCTTTGCGGAAGCTGGTGAGCGACTCTGCGATCCTGACATCGGCAGGGAGCTAGTTCCACCACTGAGGTCCCAAAAACAGCGAAAAGTGTGACTTTACCAATGCTTGGAGGTAGGCAGGGGCAGTTCCATCGACTTGTATGCCAGTACCATCATCTTCTCACATGCCATAATTTAGTTTCCCTGGTAACGCCTGAGGGTTTGACTAATACCTGGAACAATCATTACCCTCCCGTAAGGTTCTTATGCAACGGAAACGTTGTTCACTCCTCCAGTAAATAGGACGGACCTTAGCTACGACTTGGCAATGGGAGGAATTCTAGTTCGCTGAGGTATGAGCCAGAGGGCTAACGTTATGGATTGTACATATTTATAATTCGAAATTCGTCCCAGTCTTTATACCACAGATACTCTAGGATATGAGCGTCGCTAGCAATTGAAAGAATTCGGGGCTAAAGCCCAGGAGTCCTTTTAAAAGGGGGGTTCGGGGGTGTCTCCCCCGAGAAAATTTGAAAATCGGGCTGATGAAATATGCAATTGTAACGTAGTTTGAGAAGGAAAGGAAAGACCAATCGTCATGTCTGACTCACGTCGGGGCAGGCCTACCTACCACCTACTTACCAGGCAACCTAGGTTACTAATATTCATACTGGTTTAAATAATAAATTTGATAGTATTTCCCAACTTTGCTGAGCAAGAGTTTTGTTCGAAAGTTCAGTGATTGAAACAAATAAAAGCCCGGGCTATTGAAGTTTTACGGTACCACTGTCATGCACCTACCCGATGTCAAGTGTGGACCGGGTTGAATTCACTGCGGGTCTCTCTTCTTATATCCATCTTACAAAAGATATTTTATTACTGTCCTTCTCAACACTCTCTGATCTCACTAAAAGGCTAGCAGCACGAAACAGCATTATCGACGAGATGCGCTATGCATAGAGAAGAAAGAATACCAAAGTTGAATTTGCAACATTTTGCAACAAATTATTTTAAATCTGCCCATATATTGACACGTCAGAATTTTGCGGTTTTCACTGGCTACAATGTTGCATCTATGGCTGCTGTTAATGCAACCACAAAGAAGTATACTCTACGGGGCTATTTTCATCATTATTATTATTATTATTAATATTTTTTGACGGCACAGCGATCCGGGGCTATTCCCAAAAGATCCAGGGCTATAGCCTCGAATGCCCAGGTCTAACGACGCGCCTGCTCTAGGATCTATAGCATATAACCGCGTTGCCTGATTACAGTTTAATTATTTTTTCGCAATTTACCAGCTCTCGTTTTGAAGACTAGTCACCGTTTCAATGGGAATCGCGACGGTCTATACTTTCAACATAAAGTGTACATATTTCTAATTTGAAATTGGTCCCAGCGTTTAGACCACAGATACAATAGGGTCTATAGCAGGGGTGTCAAACATACGGCCTGATATGATTTGATCAGGACCGCAACTTGTAGAACATACATTTCTGAGTATGTCAAAAAAAAAAAGAGTAAGTCTCTAGCCCATTCCTGTGATGAGTTATGATTTTTTCAAATAACCGAAATAAAAAAAGGAAGGAATTTCACACTTGTCCTTGTTTCACCACACTAAAGAAGTTAGTGTGCCAAATAATGCCAAAGGTGGCAACCCCACTACCAAAATGTCTTTGTCAAAAAGAAGAAAAGTGGACAGAGTGAAGCGTTTTCCAGGAAAAATGCACTGGGTATTATTCACAGAGGTGAATACTAAAGCAGTGTGCTTGGTATGTAATCAGCAATTTTCAGTGCTCAAAGAATATATAATTCGGCATCACTATGAGACTCATCGTGAAGAAAAATATCACCATTTGAAAGGACAACTAAGAAAAGAGGTGATAGACAAATTGTTAGCTGGTCTGAAGAAACAGCAGTCTACTTTTACTTTCAGCCGCAAGGTCAGTGATGCAGCAGTGAAAGCCAGCTACGTTATTGCTCACGAGATAGTGCAAGCATCCAAGGCATTTTCTGATGGTGAGTTCGTGAAAACATGCATGCTGAAGGCTGCAGAATTCGTGTTCCTTGAAAAGCGATCTGCCTTTCCCAACATTAGTCTGTCGAGGAACACTGTCGCAGATAGGGAAACAGAGCTCTCAGGATACTTGGGCAGCCAAATGAATGACAAAATCAAGTAATTTATTGCTTTTTCGGTTGCAATTGATGAGAGCAATGATGTAACAGATATTGCTCAATGTTGCGTTCACTACTGCATTGAGTTACTCACAGTTATGTTCAGTTGAATTGTACAGCCTCTAGGTGGCGTAGTAATGCACACTGATAGAGGCGAGAGGAGGGGAAGAAGAATGTAATGTATGTTGATACAAGAACAGATATAAAGAGTTGGCTGGAAAGTAACGCGTTCGTGTTGGTTATTACTACAAACCCAACATAACACTCAACTGGCTATATTTATTCGGGGTGTTGATGAGACTTTGACAATCACCGAGGAGTTCTTTTAGTTGGTGCCTATGAAGGACACTACAACAGCGAATGAAATATTCAGCTCTCTTGTTGGAGCGCTGGACAAGGTCGGACTGGACTGGTCCCGTGCCGTCAGCCTGGCTACAGATGGCGCACCATCAATGGTCGGGAGAAGGGCAGGCGTTGCGACAAAATTCCGAGAGAAAGTACAGACCGCAAATGGGGGACAAGAGTTTTGGGCATTTCACTGTATTTTGCATCAAGAAGCGTTGTGTTGCAAAACATAAAAAATGGATCATGTTATGAGTGTGGTTGTAAAAACTAAATTTCATCAGCGCGCGAGGTCTGAATCACCGTCAGTTTGACACTTTTCTCAGAGATAATGACATTCGGGCTGGCCTACTATACTAAAGTACTGTGGTTAAGCCGAGGTGCCGTGCTCAAGCGTTTCTTTGAGCTACGAGAGGAAATTGGACAGTTCATGGAGAAAAAGGGTAGCCAGGTGAAGGAACTTAAATGTCCGCAGTGGGTGCAGGATCTTGCCTTTATGGTGGATATTACACAGCACCTGAATAATATAAACAAAATGTTGCAGAGCCGCAAAAATGCCAGTTGACATCCAACTCGAGATAATAGACTTGCAGTGTGATACCAATATGAAGGAGACATTTGCGTCGGTGGGCTTGGGCACATTTTGTCAATATCTCTTGCCAGGGTACCCCAAATTAACAACCCTGGCTGCAAAGGTTTTATCCATGTTTGGGACTACTTTGTGAACAGGTGTTCTCTGTAATGAACCTAAATAAAACAAAGCACTGCTCAAGGTTAACAAAAAAAAACTTGAATGACGTTGTGAAATGTGCTGCTACTCAGGATTTGACACCTGATATTGATGCACTCGTAAAGGCTAAAAGATGCCAAGTTTCAGGAGCAGTAGCAAATAGACTGCAGTGAGAAAAAAAAGAGTTAATCAGCAAGTAGGCCTGGGCCTAATTCTTGTGATGATCTTTCAGAAATGTTTGCACTCTGATGAATACAGATCTTTGAAAATAAGTTTACTCAGGTTTCATGTTAAAAGACAATGAACATTTTGCAGTATATCATTCTCAGCTTCAGTAGCCTACAAAAAAGTTTGATCTGATGTAGCCTAATCTCATTGCTCATGCGCTGCTATAACTTTGTTTGTTTATTTTATTTATATGTGAACATTTACATTTTCAAGGCAGTATGATAGCTTTCTTCATAGCTCCCACCTGAGTTTGTTTAGTGTGGTGAGTTGGTTCAGGTGTTCAGATGTAAAAATGTATTCACTCAACTCTATATAATGTGTATAATGTAATAAATGTGTTGTGCTAATATAGATCCTTGTGATCCGTGATTATGTAGCCTACAAATGTAGGCTGAATGATAAAGCAGAGTACTGAAAAACAAAGCTAAAGATTTGGAGCTGACTTAGGTTATTTTGCCATAATTTTACTGGTCCGGCCCACTTGAGATCAGATGGGCTGTATGTGGCCCCTGAACCAAAATTAGGTTGACACCCCTGGTTTATAGCATATAACCACATTTTCTGATTACAGTTTAATGTATTTTTCACAAGTTACCAGCTCTCGTTTTGAAGGCTGAACAGACAATTTGACTGGGACTACTTGCAGGTGTCCATATAAAGTGGCCAAGACACGCCCTTTCCGGTAGAGCCCATGGGACCTATGAGATCGAAAAATATGAATGGGTTTCAATGGAAAGAAAGTAATTATTGTCTGGTCCCAGTCTTTATATGCCCTGGATTACACATATGTTGTTTGTGGATTTAAATTATATTTTTTCATGCAAAGAAAACTAAACATTTTCGTGAAGATGTTTGATAATGTTAGTTTTTTTCCAAGGGGAGGATAAAAGCATCAAAAGAGGTGAAAACCATTATAAGTTGGGGCATGTGGAGAGTTTCAGTTATGCCGATGGGGAGATGTCGGTCTTGTCCACGCCAGTCGCAGGGAGCGTGACGGCACATACGAGACGTGTAGTCTTTCTCGTTGTGTTTCCTATACAGCCTTTAACTGAACAATTGCACAATAAACGGTCAAACTCTTGGCATAAAAAAAATATCATTTAAATCCACAAACAACATATGTGTAATCCGGGGCATATAAAGACTGGGAC
This sequence comes from Pollachius pollachius, assembly GCF_949987615.1. Taxonomy (NCBI): domain Eukaryota; kingdom Metazoa; phylum Chordata; class Actinopteri; order Gadiformes; family Gadidae; genus Pollachius; species Pollachius pollachius. Next base: position 20,705,327 of record NC_136947.1, on the reverse strand, counting down.
CAGAAGATAATATCTTTCTCTCCATTGAAACCCATTCATACTTTTCGATCTCATAGGTCCCATGGGCTCTACCGGAAAGGGCGTGACCTCGCCACTATTTGATGACGCTGTGCTCAGTTAGCAGCAAGTAGAACCGAAAAGTTAGAGGGAAACCTGCCGGGTTAATGCCCTCCTCCCAGCCAATGAGAATCAAGCATTCTTAAATGAAGTCGAATAAGAACATTTTAAGATTGGAATGGAGTCTCTAGGTGAAATTTTGAGGAAGGAGATAGGTCCCAAAATATGTAGAATAATAAAGAAAGAAAGAAAGAAAGAACAAAACTTAAGAAGAACAATATTTAAGAGCTGCATGCACACCTAATAAGTGCGAAAAGGAAGGGCGGTCAAAACTACTAGTTTCATCTCAAAGCCGACAGGGTGAAACTTAAAGTGATACCGCTGGGGTTAACCAACCGGCCAACGTGTTTCCATATTTCAGGAATAGTATAATCAGGTCAGGTGTTTTAACAATGAGCAACTCAGTCCCTTCCCTTTCCACGCCCCTGCTTCCTCCTCCCTCCCTGACGAGAAAGACAGAGAGAGACAGACAGAGAGAGAGAGAGAGAGAGAGAGAGAGAGAGAGAGAGAGAGAGAGAGCGAGAGAGAGAGAGAGAGAGAGAGACACAGAGAAAAGTCATTCGGAAGCAAGTTCTCATTCCCAACGCATACACATATGCCCATACGCAAACTCAGGGCACTGAAAGTAGGCCTACACTTGCACAAAAACTTTCGAAACCACGCACAAACTTGCCATTTCTTTACAGACACACAAGGAATAATTGATATCTGACCTCCGCCTCATCAAGACCGCAGATTGGATGAAGACTAAGAAGACCGTTGATCCCACAGGCTCTCCTCTCCCTGACGCTCGGATCCCCGGACCGCAGACAACAGGCGTTAACGGTGAGTGATGGAAGTCTAAACCCCCCTCTCTCCTCTCCTCTCTTTCCTCTCTCCTTTCTCCTTTCCTATCTCTCCGCTCCCCGCTCTCCGTTCTCCAGTCTCGCCCGCCTAGTTATACAAGTTGACTTGTGACTTTGGAAAAATGCAATGCGAGTAGGGATCGTTCCTCTTTACTTTAATAGGCTAGGAAGGGATGGGGGATTGGAACAAGATCCACGAGAAGGCTTTTCAGGTTGGTGGCATTGTGTTAGTTTAAAAGTAATGGGACTGCTCCAACAAGTTTGTGGGACCATATAGCCTGTACTCTTTGTACAAGGAAACCTTTTAAATTGTGACCCAATCGGAAAGAAGAAATTATAGTATAGCGCTAAATTCTGTTCAGTTCTACGTGTGCTTCAACCGAAGCGGATGTTAAGTTGAAGTTCAGTGTTGAAAGTAGCCTGTCTCTCGGTGAGTCACAGTCAGGAGGTACTTCCTTCAAGAGAATATCAGGGTCACATTTTCAGAAATGTATATTACCTACTTCGCGTCATCAGCGGTGAAGCGTTAAAGATGAAACATTTGACCCTATGGAAAGTGTTGCGCTTCAGAGTAGAACAAGGGAGAGTCAAATGACATTGTTTAACATTGGTGTCGGTTGACCGTGACCACCTGTTTCGTGAGGTGATGCGATCACCATCTTTTCCCCTTAAACGAATTGCCCAAACAGCTCTAAAAACGTACACCCTTCAAAATGGACTTCAACCTTGGCCTCCAACCCAGGCTGATCCAACGAGTTAACATGAAAATGGTATAGGATCAACATGGTGTGGTGGCATGGTATGGTGGCTAACCAACCAACCTCGTCATCCCTATCTTCTCTTGTAGGCAAAGTAAACAAACTAGATCATTGTTTACTCAAGCTCCAACGTAAAGTGCAAGACACTTTTTAACTCATGCTGTTAATTATTAAAAAATTTTAAGTGCTTTACAATTTGCTTTCGTACTACCACTTAATATCCGTACCATGATGAATATTGTCTGAACAACAGTCTGCTCATCGTGAAGGACAGCATTGATGGAATCACCATATACTCTGCATGTATTGGAGCATGTAGCACTGAGGTGTCTTGACTATCCAATAGTATAGTCAGCTGTTATCTACCATGTCACCTATACACCCATTTACAGCTTCTGAGATCCACACTGGTCAAAGATAAGAACATCCACACCGCTTTGGTCCCAGTCTGACCGATGTCGATGGTTGGTCTATCGTAAGTGTATATCAGCAGTATTGTGCAAGAGTGTCATCGTTTGTGAGACCAAATGAGTGATGTCAACCTACAGCGGGGCCGACTGTGGACTACTCTGCTTATGAGTGATGATGTGAAGCAAAGGTTAGTAGGCAACCTATCTTGATCTCATTACGAAGCAGAGCAGAGAGCAATGGAGGGCTGGATACAGAAAAAAGAGATAGAGAGAGAGATGGAGAGAGGAGGGGGAATAGGATGGAAAAAGACAGAAAGAGAGAAAGAGACATTCTAAGCCAATGACCCCATTAGTGCCAAGCCACTCAGGGTGCGCTGGGAGTCCTAGGCACCAGGTCCACCCCCCCCTAGTTTTTAGCCTAGGGCCTGGGCGGAAGCAGGCTATTCTCATTTTGTATTGTGGCCCCCGGAGCTATTCTGCCATTCTGCCATCCTCCATTGAGTCCAAAAGCTTTCCATAGCTCTCAGCGATTTCATGGGCTGCGTACCTTAAAGCCCTCTATTATGGCCTGCCCCTGCTGTGTTGGCTGTTGCATTCACTGCTCCCCCTGACTTTTGGCTCTCTCAGCTTATGCTGCCGCTGTGTCACGGTGTTACGCCCTACGAGTGGCGGGTCTCGGGTCTCATTGTTTAACCCCTACTCTGTTAAGCTGATTTGTTGGAATTATTGTTATCGGTACGGTTGATTCACTAATGTACCTTTTTATGAAGTTGTGTTGAAATAGTTTTCATCCTTTATCGATTAACTATTAATTGAATTGGTGAGATGAATTCAAATGACTGATTTGAAGTCACTTCCCCTATGACAGTTGAAGTGTGGCTTATCTGGCTATTGATACAGCCAGATAAGATATAGCTGTTTCCACTTTTAAATTTAATCCCCACTAAACATGCACTCTGTATTCAATTTCAGAGCCATGGAAACAGAGGCTAATTGATTCAAGATACACCCCCATCGGAGTGCAAACCAACAACAATCTCCTGCCGCATGTGCCAAACTTATGATGGAATACTCAGAGAGCAGGCCGATTCACCACCAGCGGCTACGCACACGCCGCCATTCACGCGTCATCGGGGTCATCATCCCTAACGCTGCCTCCAGGACCTGACAAGACCTTTGCAGAGTGAGTGAGAGGAAAGCCCAAAATATTCCAGGATGTTCATGAACTTTCGTAAGATGCGCAGGTGCCAGCGCATGCAATTGTTGACCATGTGCCTGGTGCTATCCCTCATGATGGTCTGCTGGGAACAGCTGGACCAAAGTGTGGTGAGCCATGTCAAGTCCTACTCCTACCGCTTCCTGGACAACCGTTTCGCCTTCATCAAAGACAGCTTCACCATTCCCCAGGAGGAGGCTCTGAGCTTCAGTAACTACCGCTACCTGCTGGACCACCAGGATAAGTGCACAAACCAGGATGTCCTCCTCCTGCTGTTTGTCAAAACCTCTCCGGAGAACACCAAGAGGCGGAAGGCAATCCGTTCCACCTGGGGCAACGAGAGCTACATCTTCCAAACCCTCGGGGCAGATGTGAAGGTGGTCTTTGTGCTAGGGGCCCCCGGGACCTCCCCAGGAGGGCCTTTTGGGACCAAAGAAGCGGGGTCTTCCACGACCAAAAGCCACAAAGCCATCGTCCAGGACAAGCTCGTCAAAGAGAACAGACTCAATGGAGATTTGATCCAGCAAGACTTCGTAGACACATTTCACAATCTGACCCTGAAGCTCATCCAGCAGTTTCACTGGGCGCACACCCGCTGCGCCCATGCCCGGTTTGTCATGACTGCCGACGACGACATCTTCGTCCACATGCCCAACCTGGTAGGCTACCTGCAGGACAAGGCAAGAAAAGAGGTCAAAGACTTTTGGATCGGCCGCGTGCACCGGGGGGCCCCGCCGATTCGAGACAAGGATAGCAAGTACTATGTGCCCTACGAGATGTACCCGTGGCCCACCTACCCAGACTACACAGCCGGGGCCGGGTATGTGGTCTCCAGGGATGTGGCGGAGAAGATCTATCAGGCCACTCTCAAACTCAATGCCACCATCTACATAGATGACGTGTTCATGGGGATATGCGCCCACTCCATGGGCGTTTCCCCACAGGAACATGTGTACTTCTCAGGGGAAGGCAAGGCACCCTATCACGTGTGCATCTACGATCAAATGATGACGTCCCATGGTCACATAGAGGACATCTATGATCTGTGGAAGATAGTGACAGACCCCCTGGTTAAGCAGAGGACCTCTGGGTTTCTAGGGAGGATGTATTGCACGGCAGCCAAACTGGCTCTCCTTTGTAGACCTTACTTTTTCAACACATATCCATGCAAGGGAGCCTTTGCCTGACAACTCCATTTAGTGTGTGCAAGTCTGCATTTTTGTGGTCACGTGTGTGCATTTGTTTGTTTCAAAAATAAACTGTTGAGTAGGCTTTTTTTTCTTTACAACAAGAGGAGAAAAGTAGGACATACAAGGGTGTAAACATTACTTTGTCCACAATGAAATAGGGATACTTTCTGTGAGTATTACCTACTGGGTGACTACAGCTCTGAAGGTGAAAATACATTCTGTGTTGTTAGCGGGAAATAGCTCAATCATACAGCATAAAGAGGCTGCTGATGGCGGATTATAATAATCAACAGGTGTTTCTAGCAAAACAATGCTGTGCATGTGTTATTTTAGATTGGTGTTTATTCAACACTTAAACTAAAGTGCTTAGGTGTTTTTGTTCTCTGGCCTTCGTTTGTTGGCTCCTGTATTTATGAATAAGGAAGCGTGTTCAAGGTGTTATGTTTGTATGGGATTTAAACAATCATTTCTTTAAATAGTAACTTGTCCATTGTCGGCATGAATAAACTTTTGTTCATTTCAACAACAAATTCAAAAGAGCACTGAAAAACCCTTGAGGGGGACGTATGTTGGAGAACTAAATCTAAACATGCGGCTGTGAAGCTGTTGCATTACTTCCTGTTTTGTCTATTTCCTGCCCATAGCCAAACTGTCAGTAAATTATTAACCAGTAGCTGTCTATAGCTGTCAATACTGGGTAATGGATAATGATAGTGACTGCATTTATATAGCGCTTTTTAGAGAAGTGGCCACTCAAAGGGCTTTACAATTATTGCCTCTCATTCATACACACATTCATAATCCGACAAAGGTGTATCATAGCAGAATTTTTCATAAATATAAAGATGTGTCTATATTATTTATATATATTGCATAAGACGTCTCTAAATTATGACATGATGAACAAAGTCACTCATTACTCACCAGTCGTGACTTTTTTTCTGCTGACAAAAGGCTACAAAAGGTTATTTCACCAGAACAATCTTCGGTCTTCGGCTCCTGTTTGTAGAAAATAAAATGTATTTGTAAGCTTATGTGGCTTTTAACCTTTCTTAACCTTGTTTGCCCGTTGCAACATCCTTGCTTGCACCCAACCACAATTTCAATGGGCGAAAGAGTCAATATCATATTTTTATTGCAATGATAGAAAATACAGCGTCTGTTAAATGTCCTAAAAGTAAATGTTAATGTACAGGACAAAGTAAACATTGGTTGGCAAGGTATTTCAAGTATTGGCACATACATATTTGGGTAGTTACATACAATGAACAAAAAAATTATACAAAGATATGGTAAGATGCTTAATTTTAAGTATGAAAAAACATTTCAAACAGAAAAATCTCAATCTTAACAATTATTTAACGTGTGAAGCCAATTGTGTCTGACAAATACAAAACAATACAAACTTTATATAGCACCTTTCGTGCCAAGTTGCAATAAAAGGTGCTTAACTGTACAGTAAAAAAAATACAGCAGTACAATTCTAATACAATAGTACAGTGAAAATAAATGATAATATAAGTAAAACCATATTATAAAAAAGATTTTATATATATTTAGAGACACTGTAGGACAGAGATGAGTGAAGAGGGAGGTAATTAAAAATATTAGTAAATATATAACTAACAATAGAAATGGATTCAAGGGAATGCTGAGCGAAATAGGTGTGTCTTAAGGTTACTTTTCAACGTGGTTACAGATTGTGATGTCCTCAGATCCTGTGGGTGGCTGTTCCAGAGGAGCGGACCCTAAACACTAAAAACCGCCTCCCTGTAGGTCCCTTTCCTCACCCAGGGAACAGCTAAAAGGCCAGTGCCAGAGGACCTTTGGGATTTAGGGGGTATACACTAGAAACATGTCTGATAGGTATTCGGGCACAAATCCATTGAGAGTTTTGTACTAATATATATTTTTTTTAATCTTTTCTAAATCTGACATGCAACCAATGAAGGGACTTTAAGACAGGTGAGATGTGTGATCTATTTCTGGTCTTGTTCAGTGCACATATTTCTAAGGTGTTAGAAAGTGTTTTCGTTACATTACTGATGTGAGATATAAAATTCAAATCAGGGTCTAGAACAGGGGTTCTCAAAGTTTTGACAGTTGAGGGCCAATTTAGGAACCCAAATTTTCACTGAGGGCCGCCAAAGGAAACATTTTTTACAAAACAGAAAAAAATCCCATTTGTAATCATTTTAATGACCAGGTTGCATCTCTACAGTTGCATCCAGTATAAACACATTTGAAAAAACAAATTAGGCAAAACCTGGCACAACTTGAGAAAACCTTAAGAAACATTGTAACTAACACACAATCCCTGGGGTTCTCTAACCCCTACAGTATAATTTGGGATATCCTGTGTGCATTTCAGAATAAAAACTTATTTAGAACAGTCAGTCTCAGTGTGCCTTCCTTTCTTATCAGCATGGACCTTATTCGGGAGCAATTCCAGCTACAAAATCACCTCAAGAAAACCTGCAGAGACACACACACACACACACACACACACACACACACACACACACACACACACAGGGAGGGGGAGAAAGAGAGAGACTTTTAAAATAGAAGCTTACCAAAACAAGTCATCATCATCACTAATATCTCATTTCCTGTCATCAATAAGCTTGTCATTAAATCACACAATATTTGTTACTAGGTCAACATACTGCCTTTTGTCAACTTGTTTTGTTTTTCGGTTAAGTGGGGTTAACGGGTTTGGGTTTTTTATTGGTTGTGTGTTAATTGTGTGTTGTTCCATTGTTGTGTGATGTGTAGTGTGATCGGAACCATTAGTGAGAGTGTTGTGTGTGTTGGTCAGGTGTGCCGTGTTTCTGTTATGTTCGGGGTCGTTCAATAAAGGCAACTCTCGGAGTCGTGCGGTGTATAGGGCACGAGAGTTGCGTAACCTGTTAACCTGGGCTCCCGTCTCGTACTCCCGTGCTGCTCGCCGCATTAGTGTCAGAAGTGGGATTGGCCTGCGCACGCGGTGAGGAACTCGAGATCGACGGTCGAGCCCATGGAGAAGGACGCACCCTGCGTTATGGGAGCGCAGCGCCCCCCCGTGGCCACGACCGGAAGGGCCGGAGAACCAGCAGCTGCCCACCGCCCCCTGGTGGCAAGGACAGCGGTTAGGCTGCCGAAGTTCTCCGGGGTAACGCAGCTGGAGCCATACCTGGCCCAGTTCCGGCTTGCAGAGTGGCACAACGGCTGGGGGGCCGAGGAGGCGGTTGTCCACCTTGCTCTGGCGTTGGAGGGGACGGCAGCACGCGTGCTGCTCGACCTGGACCAAGCGGACCAGCGAGATCAGGCTCTGATCAGAGCACTGGAGAGGCGCTTGGGTGAATGGGTCTTCGGCGACCAGAGCCGGCAGTTGCTGGCTTCTCACCGCCGCAAGGAGAAGGAGAGCCTGGGGGTCTACGCCGCTGACGTCCAGCTCTTGACCCGACGCAGCTACCCGGAATTCTCTGCGGCTGCACGGGAGGCCCTGGCGCTCCACGCCTTCCTGCGGGGACTGCAGCCGGAGTGTCTGGGGCAGCATGTCCGCCTCACCGAGAACCAGACCCTCGATGCAGCTCTGGACCAGGCAGAACGGGCTGAGGTGTAGTGTTGGGAAGTTCGATTCTTTTTACTGAATCGGATCTTTAACTCTCGGTCAGTAAATTTAACGAATCTTTTTTTGAGTCATTTCGTTCATTTCGTTCATTTTTACAGCGGGTGGCGCTGTAGCCCCCTTGTGGGCGTTGTAAAAAAGGCTGCGGTTCTTAACGCTTAACACTGAAGGCAACATGGTTTGCTTCAGCTGAGCTGCTGAATACACACAACGTCACAAGCAATTCAAACCATGTGAAAACCTAGGAAAGCAAAAACACCACAATAAAGTGACTTGTGTCCTGTATCCTCATTTTGACAATTAGTAAGACAATTAAGTAAGACAAAAAGTATAAATAAATAAGTTCCTTAAAGTGTTACATGGTGCATTTATTGTGTCTTATTATTATTGTTATTACATTTGTTATTATTATTATATTTTATGGCAGAGTATAACACAAAATCAATATGTTGATATAATTTTCAAAAGTATTTATTTATAAACACACTTATAAACCCAAATCCAAACCAACAACAATATTGCACAATTAAGTAAAAGTAACACAAGTATATTAAGCAGTTTAAGGCCTGCTCTAAGGCAAGTTGGCATTGAGAAACACAAGCTCGCGGACCTTGGAGGGGCTGAGCCTGTTCCGTCTGTCAGTGATGATCTGCCCAGTCTTTGAGAAAATTCTCTCAGAGGGCACAGATGTGGCCACAATGCACAGTCTTGTCTTCATCACTTCACACAGACTTTTAAATACTGGAGAGCACATCCTCCACCATGCCAGAGGGTCTGATGTGCGGGGTAGGAGTGGCTCTGCAAGATAGGCCCGTATCTCCATCATGGCAGCAGTTGAGATGCTTGATGTGGCAGAATTGGATGAAGTGGAAGCGCTGGTGTTTGCTACCCTCTCATCGAAGTCTTCCCAAAACATGGCCCCTGCGCTGGCAGCCGCAGCAGGATCTTGACCCTCCTCCTCCTCCTCCTCCTCACTGTGACCAGGGTGATGGTGTGCTGCAGTAGCTGTAATCCTCTTTACAGCATCATCTGCTGCCTTGTCGTTCACAAAGGCTTGCTTTTTGAACCTTGGGTCCAAACAAGTAGCATCAGCAAGCTTCTCAATTTGCTCCACCTTGCTGAACCTCTTCTGCATCTCTGCCATCAGACAGTCCACCAGTTTTTGAACTGGTTCATGGATGGATGGATTCCTTTGATGGCGGGCAACAATCCTCTGAAGACCCCTTGCCATCAGGATCACTTTGGAGGCAGTCACAAACCTACAGACAGTTGAATTATTCAAATGTTGTTCTTAAAAGCAGTTATAACAGTGTACTATTACAAAGTCAATGTCATGCTTCTTTGTTAACAGTAAGGATGCAGTTAAAAATCTATCACTAACTATAATTTTTGTTTAAAATATGAAGTTTGTGCTTATTATGTGCATGTACATTGAGAGCAAAGTTAGATAGGAGTCAAATTCATTTATGTGTACACTGATTCATCCAATAAAAGTGATTTTAATTTAATATAAACATTAATCACTTTATCTACATACCTCTCAGCGCTCACTTCAATGGTAACCTCCTCAAAAGGCTTGATAATGCCCACTGTTTCACGGGCAATTCCCCATTCCTCTGTGGACAGTGTGGATAGCGGTGCATTGATAAGTGCCAGGGTGGAGATGACTGGATCTTTCACTTCAATGAACCTTTGCAGCATGTAGAATGTTGAATTCCACCTTGTAGCTACATCCTGCTTCAAACGCAGTTGCTCCTGGCCCATCTGTTGCTGTGTGGCCTTCAGCTTGTCTGAAGCAACTGTGCTTTTGTGGAAATATTCAACCACAGCTTTTATTTTTTGAATTGTGCCCTGAACCTCCCTAAGTGCAGCTCTAAGAATGAGGTTCAACACATGTGCAAAATATGGTATGTGGTCCCAGTGCAGGTGATCTCTCAGGGCTGCCACAATGTTGCTGGCATTGTCTGTGACACAAGCTACAACTTTGTCTATGACACCCCATTCGGTTGAAACTCTCTTCAGCTCACTTGCCAGGTGAGCTGAAGTGTGTCTGTCTGTCAAGGCAAAACAGTCCAGGAGATGGGAGGTCATAGCAAAATCCTGAATATAGTGGCAGGTCACAGACATGTAACTTGTGGTCGTCACAGATGTCCAGCAGTCTGTTGTGAGACATACAGCAGGAGCACTCTTGATTTTTTCAAATAACTCGGCTCTTAGTTTTCCATACATCTTAGGCAGTAGAGCTTGAGACAGTGTTTTCCTGCTAGGCAGAGTGTATGAAGGGTCCAGGGTCTTTGAAAAATCTTTGAAGCCTTTGTCCTCAACGATGGAGAATGGTTGATAGTCACAAGCTATCATTTTTATCAGTGCTTCATCCAGTTTGATCTGCCTGAGCGGATCCATTGGCCTTGTTACATAAGTGCCCAACAGTGTTTGTTGAGGCCTCCGTGGCCTAACTGCTGCTTGGGTGGTGGTGGTGGTGGTGGTGGGTGCTGCTGGTGTACTGGATGTTGCAGAAGCTGTAGCCAGTGTTGCAGCAGCAGCGATTGGAGGTCCAGATGAAGTATTGCTGGTGGAGATATTTGAAGCTGCTGCAGTGGCTCCATCGTCATTCTCTACCCTCACTTGTGCTAACTGCACAGTTGGATGTGCTGCTTTCAGGTGCCTTCTCAAATTCGAAGTGCTTCCTCCTTGCACTGATAAAAGTCTTTTGCAAATATTGCACTTGGCTTTGGTGGCTGAAATTTCACCAAAGTGGTTCCAAATGTCACTTCTTTTCCTGCCACTCATTTTCCTGACCTGCTCAGACCTCTGTTGTTTGTGTTCTGATTAAACCTGACACCTAATGTAAATGTATGGGGATGAGTGAGGGATGGGTCACTGCCCCCGCATGGAGCCTTGGATGACGGGAGCACTCAATTTGTGGGACAGGATCTCATCACTCCTAGTAGCCCAGTCTGTAAAACATTAAATTGTGACGAGGTGAAAAGCTGTCTCATGAGAGTCAAACAATTGACACTTTTCACACCCTTTCATGCCAAACATCAATTAGCTCAGGCAGTGGAAAAGAAATATATAAATAATAACGTCAACTTGCGACGTAAATCAGATTTTGCCTAGCCGATGCCGTGCGAACAGCGAAACCGGCATACGCCGTGACTGTAACCAAGTGAACCCCGTCTTGCGCTGTTAAAGTGTGAACGCTGACAGTGTGTGACAGTGGTCTTTAAACCGAGATGCAAACCTGGTCTGTGTGAGCTGCACTTTATCAGAGGCTCTGAAGTTAACATTTATGGAGGATTTGTCGTGCTTTTTCACCTCCTTTCCTCATCCGATCCTAAATGGTTGTGTCTGTCACCGCAGTAGCAGAGCAGGGTAGGGGAGAGCTGGGTCGATTATTTGAAACACGGGACGATTGAAACACAGTTTTCCTCGAAAACCGCATGGCTTTTACGTCGTCACTACGTTCAGCACGCAAGACTGACCAACCCCGGGAAATTTACGTCCCACCGTTCAAATGTTATCCCCCGAACCTGTTTTCGAGAGCGCTAAGTAAAATCCTTCCTGCGGTAGTGTTTTTGTAATAGATAGTTGTGTTTTTTGTTTCATGCCATAATAATATGACTATACAACAGATGAAAAAGACGTTTAACTGAAAAGTGTTTCAATCGACCCGGCTCTATTAGTATAGCGCAGGTAGACTTAAAAAAAATAATTCTCATTATATTGTAGCGACCCTGGGACATTTAAATAGTTTGTGTGTTATGTGTTGCATTGTATTTCGTTGTCCGTTATGCAAGTTGATCTATGCGCTTGTATTGCAATGTTGTTCTTGTCAATCAGTGTGGGGGCGAATCATTAGGTCAGCTGGGGGAGGGGCCTTGGAAGAACTGGAGGGTGGGGCCTGGCACGTGTGGCTGACCGTGCGGCGGGTTGGGGAGTACGGGTTTTTGCTTCGTGTGGGATTTTCGCCGTGATTTACATGTTTCAGTGACCTAGTTTGGTGCCATTAAAAAGTTTGTTCCAATACCGATGACTGGACATCGTTATGTCAGCGAGGTCATTACAATATGTTTACTTTTTCTCCCGACATGTCAGAGAACACAGATGTGCAGAAAGTAAAGAAAAATATGAGCAAAAACGCATTGTAGACGAAGTACATGAGCAATTAAAGTTCAGAAGTTTAACTATATATATAATATAATTCAAATTAAAAAGATTACAAGAACTGAAGGCCACTGATTAATTATGATTTCATGAATGAATAATGTATTATGATATTTTACTATTTATTATACTCTATGGTAGAGTATAACACAAAATCAACACGTTGATATAATTTTCGAAAGTATTTATTTACAAACACACTTTACATTATATAATCTATAACACTATACACATCTACAAGAACCGAAGACCACTAATAATTATGATTTCATGAATAAATAATGTATGTCGGGTTTCACGTGACAAATGAATGAACGTCACAAATCAGATATCATTCATTTCCTTGTTCGTAGCTGGCCTACAGCTGTCACGTGACAAATGAACGAGAGACCGATCCATATGAACGAATCGTATGAACGAATCGTATGAACGAACCGTATGAACGATCCGTATGAACGATCCGTATGAACGATCCGTATGAACGAACCGTATGAACGAACCGTATGAACGATCCGTATGAACGATCCGTATGGCTGTCACGTGACAAATGAACGAGGACCTGAGTGAGTCGTGAACGAATCATTTCTGCTTCCTCTCCTACTGACTGAGCTTATGCAGCTGCCTGCCATGTGGCGAGGTAAGGTACTGCATCAAAATGAACGAATCACTCACTGAGATGACTCATGACTCCCGAGTCATATGAAAGATTCGTTCATATTGAACGAATCGTTCACGAACGACACATCACTACTGAGGTGGAGCTCTGCCGCCGTCGTGGTAGTGCATCCGTGGACGCGGCTGGGGCAGCATTTGTTTGTTTCAAAAATTAACTGTTGAGTAGGCTTTTTTTTTACTCTACAACAAGAGGAGAAAAGTAGGACATACAAGGGTGTAAACATTACTTTGTCCACAATGAAATAGGGATACTTTCTGTTAGTATTACCTACTGGGTGACTACAGCTCTGAAGTTGAAAATACATTTTGTGTTGTTAGCGGGAAATTATAATAATTGTAACGGGTACAAATATAGACTGCGCCTTTAAGACGCATCACGCGCACCGGAGAGGAAAACAGGCGGGGACAGAGTGAGGGAGCCCGGCGGTGTGCACTAGAGATGGATTTATTGATTTGTTTCCGCGAACCCGTTCGCGTCATTCAGTTCGCCAAGAGGAGTCGTTCGCGAATCGTTCGTTCGTTCAGTCGAGTTTCCGGTAGCGGTGAATCGAATCATACACGGTTCTCTGAGTCAGTCAGACTCAGCCCCTCGTTCGTTAGTTAGTTCGTTCGTTCAGTCGAGTTTCCGGTTCAGTCGAGTTTCCGGTAGAATCTTGGAATGAACGGCTCAGACTCAACGCCTCCCTCGTTCTCATTCTCATACGTCAACATTACAACTTTAACCAAACGCAGCGGGATGGGGGGTGTAGTTGATTATTGGATGTTTGACATATCAGCAAAATAATAGACTTGATTTAGCAATGATGGTGGGTGTCCCGGGTGTTTTAGGCTCCCATAAACAGAACCCTGTGCAGCCAAAGACTAAATCTAGCTGCCAAAATTAACACTGCCTTCAAAACGAGAGCTGGTTAATTGTGAAAAATGCATTAAACTGTCATCAGACAACGTAGTTATACGCTATTGTAATGACCTCGCCGGTGACAAACCAGGTCACTGAAAACCCGTAGCCAACGGCAAAAAGCCACACTAACAACAACCGGTTACCCGGGCAACCCCCCAACCCGGTCCCTTCAACGTGCAAGCCCCCACCCTCCTGTTCTCCCAAGGCCCTCCCCCAGCTGACCTGATGATTCGCCCCCCACACTGATTGACAAGAAGAACATCCAATGCATGCACAGAGAACAACTGGCATAACGGACAACGAAATACAATGCAATACATAAAACACAAACTCTTTAAATGTCCCAGGGTTGCTACACTATAGACTCTAGAGTTTCTGGTAAAAAGGCTGGGATGAATTTCAAATGATAAATATGTACACTTTATGTTGAAAGTATACTGTCGCGATGTCCATTGAAACGAATTGCGCGGTGAGTAGTCTTCACAACGAGAGCTGGTAGGTTGTGAAAAATGTGGTATAAAGGCTGGGACGAATTTCGAATTATAAATATGTACAATGCATCCTTTAAATACGTCCATGCAACAGATGGCCAATGTGAATAATAGATAGCTCGCTCACTAAGCCCATTTGTTTTTTCCCCATTAAACATGTTGATTTCTGTCTCTCATTGACTAAAATTCAACGAGAGCGTCCTAGACTCAGTCCTAGAACAGCATACGATTGGCTGGCTCTCGTGAGTCGTGACGTCTCTCAGTCGGTCCCTCCTCACCACTCACACAGTGAGTGAACGAACTGTCAGCGATTCAGCGACTAGTGGGTCTGGGAGGAGTCGACTCTGAGAACGAACGAGGCGAACGAGACGAACGAGGCGAACGAGAGAGAGGAACCAGTTCAGTTCGTTCGTCTTAACGATTTGTTCATTCGAACTGATTCGTTCGCGAACGAGTGTGCACGGCGAGGTGGTGCGGTTGTATGCTGGTTTTTCCGTTTTGTTTTTTGGTTAGGTCTAGTACCAAGTTAAGGGTTAAGTTTTGCGTCGCCTCGGTTGCTGAGAGTGGTGCGGCGGTTTTGGGTGTTTCGTTAGTGAGCCTGGACGTCGGTGAAAGCGACGGGGAAAAGAGACCCTCCGTGTGATGTCCTACGTGGTTGCCTAGAGCTGCCCGAAAGCTGGGGACGTTTCAGGAGAATTTTGCCCTGCCAGCCATCGCACATCACGAAGTGCGATCTCTGCTGCGGTATCGTAACCCCTGCACCCCACCTAACCATTTACACTGAAACAGAAGACACACACACACCGTGCGCAGCCTGAACAGAACTGTGACTGAACGAACTAACACACACGCACGCACCCACACACGCATCCACACGCACTGCGCTTGAAGGAACATTGCACTGCTGTGCATTCCGTGCACATACCCCTGTTCAGGACTGAAGAACGAGTGTCTTTCTTGCCCGAGTATTATAATTGTTATTGTATATATAAAGTGTTATAATTGGATTGTGATTGTGATGGTGATTCGAACGTTAAATGCACGTCGGGTGATTTAACATTGAAATGTGATTAATGTTTTCCTGGTTTAAATGTTACTGTTGATTGGAACCAATGTATGTATACTGTGTTTAAGTGTCTTTTGAACCATTTCTCTGAAGTAAGCTGTGTTTCATGTTGAGGAAACATCAGAGGTAAAGGACAGACATTTTCTATTTTATTTACTTTGTATTGGGCTACTTATCTAGCTAAAATCCCATTTGTAATCATTTTAATGGCCAGGTTGCATCTCTACAGTTACATGTATTGGTCTGCATCCAGTATAAACACATTTTAAATAACAAATGTGCAAAATGCTTTTCAGAGCGAGAGAATCACTTTTTGACCAAAAATGCGATTCTGACCATGAAATGTTGATTCTGCTAAAAACGAATGGACTTCACTTCCAAATGGGTGGTATACGGCTTATGCAACCATTTGTATGCCTAATTTCATGTTTGCATTGAAAGGAACAGAAATATCAACGTTTCTAATTTTTATGTGTGCAAAATGCTTTTCAGAGCGAGAGAATCACTTTTTGACCAACAATGTGATTGTGACCATAAAATGTTGATTGTACTCAAAACTAATGTACTTCACAACCAAAGGGTGGATGCTCAAAACTAATGGATTTCATTTCCAAATAGGTGGTATACGGCTTAAACAACCCTTTGTAAGCCTAATAACACGATTGCATTGAAAGGGACAGAAATATAAACTTTTCTAGTTTCTATGTGTGCAAAATGCTTTTCAGAGCGAGAGAATCACTTTTTGACCAACAATGTGATTCTGACCTTACATTGTTGACTGTGCTCAAAACTAATGTACTTCACCTCCAAGTGGTGGTTGCTCAAAACTAATGGACTTCACTTCCAAATGGTGGTGTATTGCTTAAATAAACCTTTTGTAAGACTAATAAAACGTTTGCATTGAACGGAACAGAAATATAAACTTTTCTAGTTTTTATGTGTGCAAAATGCTTTTCAGAGCGAGAGAATCACTTTTTGACCAACAATGTGATTCTGACCTTACAATGTTGATATTTCTCAAACTAATGGACTTTACTTCCAAAATAGTGGTGTATGACTTAAATAACCCTTTTCTAAATCTATTAACACGTTTGCATTGAAAGGAACAGAAGTATCAACTTTTCTAGTTTTTATGTGTGCAAAATGCTTTTCAGAGCGAGAGAATCACTTTTTGACCAACCATGTGATTCTGACCTTACAATGTTGATATTGTTCTAATGGACTTCACTTCCAAATGGTGGTGTATTGCTTAAATAACCCTTTTGTAAGCATAATAACAAGTTTGCAATGAAAGGAACAAAAATATCAACTTTTCTAGTTTTTATGTGTGCAAAATGCTTTTCAGAGCGAGAAAATCACTTTTTGACCACCAATGTGATTCTGAACTTACAATGTTGATATTGTTCAAAACTAATGGACTTCACTTCCAAATGGAGGTTTATTGCTTAAATAACCCTTTTGTAAGCCTAATAACACGTTTGCATTGAAAGGAACAGAAATATCAACTTTTCTAGTTTTTATGTGTGCAAAATGCTTTTCAGAGCGAGAGAATCACTTTTTGACCAACAATGTGATTCTGACCTTACAATGTTCATACTGCTCAAAACTAATGGACTTCACTTCCAAATGGTGGTGTATTGCTTAAATAACCCTTTTGTAAGCCTAATTACACGGTTGCATTGAAAGGAACAGAAATATTAACTTTTGATATTTTCAATATTGCACGCAGGTGACCCAATATTACTTCTTCATTTCCGGTCAAGTTTTAAACAGAGCAAGTGACAAAAATATTACTTCTTAATTGTTGGTCACTTTTTAAACAGAGCAAGTGACCCAATATTACTTCTTAAATTTGTGTCTCTTTTTAAACAGAGCAAGTGACCCAATATTACTTCTTCATTTCCGGTCACTTTTTAACCAGAGCAAGCGACCCAACATTACTTTTTCATTTTCATGTCATTTTTTAAACAGAGCAAGTGACCAAAATATTACTTCTTCATTTTCGGTCACTTTCTAAACTGAGTTAGTGACCCAATAATACCTCTTCATTTTCGGTCACTTTTAAAGCAGAGCAAATTACCCAGTATTACTTCTTCATTGTCGGTCACTTTTTAAACTGCACAGGTGACCCAATATTTCTTCTCCGTTTCCGGTCACTTTTGAAAAGATTTTTTTAAAAGATTAAGATTTTTCAGCCAGCTACGAAGTCCAGGGTCCTGAAACATCTGGAGGCACACAAGAGAAAGGCAGTGAAGCACATGGGTATTCCCTGTTGTATTCTTTGACCGCTGAAACATTTAGCTATTGTAACTTTCAGCAATGCACCAACATGTGGAAACAAAAACTTTTCTGTTTGACATTTCAATTTGTTTCCTTTCCAGAGTACACAATCTTCAAATGCAATTTTAATTGCAACAATATTGCTAATTTCCACTGTACCTCCTGCCAAAACATAATTTCCAGGAGAGACAGGTCATCTTGTAATTTGTGCTGGAAAAGTGGTGAAGCAGGGTAGAAATGGTATCCTGACAAATGCATCCGTCAAGCCATCCTGTGAGAAGGAAGACTCCACATATGTCAAGCCATCCTGTGTCAAGCAAACAAAGAATTCAGCCAAAGTGAGCAAGACCAAATATATATTAGTTAATTGCCCCCATTGTGGATTATCAATCAACAAAATAAATTTGAAATGTCACATTCACAGGAGACATTTTGAACATCCACTTGAAATAACCTCAACATCAAGTTTACGCTGTGAATGTTTAGATCCCAACAATGGTCTGTATGCTGTTGTTAAAACATCAAAAGTATCAAGTGTCCCACTACATGTAGTACAGAAGACATGGGATCAAATCCAGGTCCGATGTGAGTCCATCCACTGTCAAATTCCAAATTTTCGATGTGTCCACCTGAAGTCCACTGAGTACTGCACTTCTATAGCGCCTGAGGCCGTTCTGAAAGGTAATGTATTGGACCAGCTGTTCACACAGAAGTTGTTTGGTGAAGACAAGAGAAAAGGGTGTCTGCTGCGTAAAAATGTAGCCCAGGAGAGGAACGTCCATTTACTGTCACGACATCTCTCATGTCAACAAATCGGTGTGTTTCTGTATTTGAGCCATCGGTGGCTTATTATAGCCATCTTCAACGTGTCATGGTCTATTATGACAAGACGTTGAACACCTGGCACTGCCAGTGCAACAAAACACAACGGTCATGTCCACACAAATACATCGCACAGTGGCACTTTTTCCAGGAGTTTCCTTCCAGGAGGTCCAGTGAATACATCCAAACAAGTGGGGCGGAGGATGTCACAACCTATCCACCAGAGGGAGAAGACCTTAAAAAAGTAGTCGACTACATTTCCAAACACAAGTGTCTCAGGTTATCTGGCAGAACTGCCAGATAACCTGAGAAAATCGATTAGCGAGTACCTTTTTCTCCAGAGAGAGTATCTGCACCATCTGCCCTGGGACTGTTCCTCTCAGTAATCCAATTCTAATAACGGCAAGGGCCAAAATATTCACCATTGATGGTGTTGTGAATGGTATGGCTTCAATTATTTACACTTTTGTGGCATACACGGAAGTAATACATGTGGTCAACTAATCTTGGGTAATGCCCTCTATTTCGTATCCCCAGATGTTTCTACATTTTGCAAGAAATGTGAGGACTGTGGCATGATCTACCGTTACCAGGAGTTCAAGGATGGGGTTCATAACTTCAGTGATCATCTTCTCCTTGGACTGCATTTCTGTCTGTATTTGAGGTCCCAGCCCCAGGTAAGCATTCTATGTTTAGACCAGCTATTTTAAATTCACTTTTGACTAAAATGGTTTAGAATTTCATGCTCTAAATCTCAGACTAATCAAGCTGTTGGAAGCACTGTCCAGTCCCTGGAGCAACTGACCGAGAGAAAGTTCCCTCCAGCTGACAGCATCATGCATGGTTACCTTCATTTTGAAGCGATGTCTAGTCACAGCTACAGTTTTAGCTGTGTTTGTTGAGGTGACAACCCACCCACTGTGGTAATGGACCTTCATAAGAAGGGAGTTTTCCAGCTGACAGGTAATTTTTTTTTGCATTAAATTCAAATATATTTCTATGTCCACATCTGTCAGTGTCATATTTATGCACTTGTGATCATGTTATTACTGAAATTAATGGCAGTGAGTGACCTCGAAAGTGTCCCTAAGGACTACAGAGGGGAGGTCAATATGGAGGACTTCTGGAAATCGGTTTCCAATGAACTCATAGCCCGCAGCTTTCTAACAAGTAATCAAAATATATTTTTTAGAAACCTTGAAATCCTTGACTATTGCTCTGAACTGATGTACAGAGTTTGTATTTTCCTTTTTGAACGTGAAAGATATATGATGAGCAGACAATTTAGATAAATATGTGTTAAAATATTTCTTCATTTCAAGAAATATTGTGAGACTATCTTATACATTTTCTAGATTTTCTTTTAAAAAATTCTGAACATTTCATAAGAAAATAATATTTTTTGGGTGTAGAATATACTGTATTGTTTGAGTATTCACTCTTTTGCATACATCAATGTCTTGTTTATTTCTTGTTCAGGTAACAATGAATCCATACAAGGTTCCCCCATTCTATCACTGTTGGGCACCGTGGATTGGTGGAAAAACCAGAAAGTTTGATGTAGTGTTTAACACAGAATACCAAGAAATTCACACATCCAAGGCTCCAGCAGAACTGATGGAACTTACAGTCACCGAAGACCATCTCTTGAATGAGCTCCTCAATCAAAAGGTATTTGCTGTGTGTGGTTTTAAAATCAACTGCTTTCTAAAATGAAATGTAAGCAGAAGACACGACTTAACAAGTTATTTCTTATATAGGTAGAGGTGGTCAGAAAAATCTGCAAGCAGTGTGGACTTGACTCTGAAGGGTCAAGGATGGACCTCATTCTTAGATTAAAGGATGAGATGAATGCACGGGCCTCCTTTGACAAAATGTTCCAGAAAATCTGGGGTGCATCAGGTTTGTGTATTCCAATCTTTTTAATACAAATCGCTACTACTGTCCCTACCCATTTTTTTCTTCTAAGTTAACACAAACCCTTTTCTCCGTAGGTGGTTCGGCAGCAATACTTTGTCCGTGTGGCATTGTGTATAGTGTAAAGGTTCTCCTAAGGGCTGAAAGCCCCAGGGATTATGCAGACCTCTTGCTGTCCTGGGCACACATGCCTAATATTGTCATTTATGACTTTCCGAGTGGGCTGGCAAGGCACATGAACCTCAGAATACCAGAGACCATAACCTTCACTCCACATGAGGGAAGACTGGCAGCTCCAACCACCTAGAACATTAAATTGGCAGAGGAAGGGACTCTCAAAGTTAACCTGAAATGGTTAACCGAAAAGAAAAATCCACCGGATGAAAATTCCCACCCACTGACTGGCTCATCCGAACACTATGCACTGAGTGACACTTTTCACGAGAAGAACTTGAAAGACCCCAAAAATGCTCTTAGACGTGTTGGTCTGGTCCCTGAGCTGTCTGGTCAGATAAACACGCAAGTGGTGGAGCAGTTCTTCTCGCAAATGAGGAAATACAATTATTTCCTTAATATGGCTTCGCCATCCACTAACATCTTCCTGCTGCGAAACATTCTCCACCACCGGAATGAGAGGCATAATAAGAACACCATTGGAAATATTAAAAAGACCTTTGGCAAAGAAGTGTTGCTGAATGCGCATGGCCAGACAGTGCTAGGTTTGTAGAGCAACATACATTATAGCATTTTTAAAAAATATATATCAATTAACAATGACAGTATTTGTCTTTTCCAAGTATTATTAATGTAACTGCTCTGATCATGAGTTCTACTCCTAATTTCATTGATCAATGACAAAGCTTTATAGACTATTCTAATCATGATGTCTATCTTCAATCCCAAAAAATGGAAACACAGTCGGAACCAAAGAAGGAGCAGGCAAAACCTGAACATGAATCCCAAGGTATTGTGTTTTTAATGCCAGTTTTCTGAAGATGCACAGAGTGACTATTTTCTGTACTGTAAAATGTAAATATCTTGCAGGAGATAGGTAGGTAAAGACGGCCTTGGTTGTGGAGAGCATTGTGAGGCCTTAACTGAGACCTGCAACCTGAGACCATGTAGAGTATGTTGGACATCAGGACACCACCCGATGCAAAAGCAACTGGTTTGTTGATAACACGATTGATTTACAGATTTTGAAATCTAAGAACAGGGGAATGACTAATTATTTTTCTCTCTCTATCATAGATGGACTATGTTCTTGATGCAAAATGACCGCACAATGAGCTGATCATCTTCCGAGACCTCCACTGGCTCCCTGTAATAGCTCGCATCAGATTCAAGATGATGGTACTGGCATACAAGGCAGTCGATGGAACTGCTCCTGCCTACCTCCAAGCATTAGTAAAGCCACACACCCCAGCTTGATCCCTCCGCTCAACTACCTCAGCTGGACGTCTGGTACCGCCATCGCTAAGAGCAAGCAAAGGTCGATCAGCGAAGTCACAACTTTTCTCTGTTTTGGGACCTCAGTGGTGGAACGAGCTCCCTACCGATGTCAGGATCGCAGTCGCTCACCAGCTTCCGCAAAAGACTCAAAACTCACCTGTTCAGAGTTCAACTCGACTCTGCATAGAAACCAATGCACAGCCACCATTGAATGTTGTACGTCCTGGCACTTGCACATTGCACTTATTCAAGGTACTTAATTGTGTAGCATCTACAGTAGCTGCTATCGTTGCTTTACACGGGGAATGGGTTAGCCTAGCGATTGTAATACTTGCACTTGGTTCTATGAACATTTTTACTGTACCGACAGCGATATATTGTTTCACTTCTTATGACAAATGTACTTATTGTAACAAATGCACTTCTTGTAAGTCGCTTTGGATAAAAGCGTCTGCTAAATGCCCTAAATGTAAATGTAATCATCAAAGATGGTCAAACTTGCCTCACCAAGGAGAATTTCCTAACTTTAGGACTGCAGAAGGATTTGGATTCAGTGGTCGGTCATTTTGTCGAATTACTCATAATTATTATTTTATGAAATCTTACATTACAAAGGGTCTTATCATTTTTGATCAACTTCTATATATGTAGGCTGGAAATGCATGCTTGCAGCTTGTGCAGGAGATGACTCTGATGCAAGTAAGTTTTGCATGGACATAAATATGCATTAAAACATTTTCTACTCACATTACAGTGTTTCAGTGGCGGACTCGGACTGTTTGAAGGGCAGGGGCGAAAAAATTAAAAGGGCACATTCTGCCCAACACGGGCCCCCACCAGCGTGCAAAAGCTATGATGCATCATGTATGATGAAATAGTCCTCATCCTTGATTAAGATAAGCATTACATTATAAGGAGATCTAGATAAAAGTAATTAATGATGTGGTACTGACAATTACAATTATAACCACACCTTTATGATAAAACCACACAGGAAACTATAAAACATTTACAATACTTATTCAACAAACACAGAAAAACACAGAGAACTATAAACATGTGTTTCACAAACAGACGTGATAATGACAATGAAGGCTATGATTTGGGAGCTTATTTGTCAGGGGACGGAGATGGTGGGTGCTGGAGTCATAGGAGAATTCTTCTTTTGGCCGTGTGTTTGTAGACGTCAATGACCTTGTTATAGTCATTTGGAATATCCCTTTCGATGGAAAGCAGCAGAAGATCCGAGAGGCTACTTTCCCCACATCGGTTTCTGAGCTGGGTTTTTATTAGCTTCAGTTTAGAGAATGATCGCTCTACTGAAGCAATTGTCACCGGGATTGTTGCATATGTTTTTAGTAGCAAAGTCAGACCAGGGAAAACTGATTGCACACCATTGTCTTTCAGGCACTTTAACACAGCTTTCACGTTGCTGGGGGGAAGAGCATATGATGAGTGGAACACCTTGAGCTCGGTGACAACATTTTCTTCCTCCGCATCATAAAATCTGCAAACATCTTTGACAGATCGAGCAACTCTGTCATTTGTCATGCCTTTCCAGTGACTTGGGATGGTAAGGCAGTGAAGGCCTGAAAGAATTAACCCAGTTGGTGTCTCATCCTTCCCCTTGAATCTCCGGTGTAGCTCCTGGGAGAGTATCAAGGAAGGTAAAGAAAACCTTTCCTCGGTAGTGCTCCTCCAGGTCTTGGGCTTGGTAGTCCTCCGTAGCAGATTTGGTGCTGTATTTGTACTAATGGGGTACCTTTCTGCGTCTGGCTTGTCCAGGAATTTCATCTGGAACCTCAATTCCTGCTGCCTCTGAGTTCCCTTTTGCTTTTGAAAAAGGACCTTGAACTCCTCATCCTTCCTCATTGCTTTTACTCTCTGTATAACTCCCTCCACAATGGTGTATGATGTTGTCAAGTCAAGGTCTTTCTTCTGCAGTGAAGCAGATGCGATGGCAGTCTCATTGAAAATGGGTGTGGTAATCTCCATGCATAGAATGAACTCAAAATCTATGCTACGCAGGAGCATCCTGGCATCACCTGCTGCAGCGTCTGGTGGATCACTGTCAGCCATGTTCTGAAGCAGCTTAACAACGGCAGAAAGAACCTTCTTCAGGGACCTCAGAGCGTCTTCTCTGCATGCCCACCTTGTGTCAGACAGCCTCTTCAATTCACAGACCCTTTGGTCTGGGTACATGGACTGTTGCATTTTAACAAGCGTAGCATGGCGTTTTGTAGATCCGGCAAAAAATGTGTATAGACTTTCCACTAAGTTTAAAAAACCTAACAAAATGCTGGTTTGATTTGGCACTCTCAACCAAGACCAGGTTCAGACAGTGGGCATGGCAGTGCACGTATAAAGCTTTGTCATTATGGCTCTGAATTCGCGACTGCAGACCGTTGTAGCTTCCACTCATATTTGCAGCTCCATCGTAGCCTTGGCCCCTGACACCTTCCAATTTCAGTCCATTCTCTTCAAGGAGTGTCATTACAACATTCTCCAATTCCTTTCCTGTTGTTCCTGTCACATCGCAAACTTGTAAGAATCTCTCCTTGATTTCCATCTGATGGACAAAGTGAACAACGAAGGACACTTGTTCGACATGGGAAACATCAGTGGTCTCATCCAAGAGAATGGAGAATAACTTTGACTCATCTATTTCTTTGAGAATTACTCTTCTGACATAGGTGGCAAGGGCCTTGATAATGTCATTCTGTGTCTTATAGGACAACAGCGACATCTGTGTTTTTTTCTGTTGAGACTGGATATGGTTTATGTCATCAAGGTGCCTTTTGAGGGTGGAATCATATTTTGCAAGTAGCTGAACAAGTTCAAGGAAATTTCCTTTGTTCAAAGATGTTCTACTTTCATCATGACCCCTGAAAGCCCCATCTTGCCGTGCAAGATACAGTGTGATGTCTACCAGCCTTGTCATTAATTCCCTGTTTCGTTGTCGCTCCTGTTCTTTTTTGGCTTTTTCTTCTATGTCCGCCCTCCTGAAAGCTTCTTCCAGTGGTCTTTGTCTGAAGTTGCTCCACCTTACCATGCTTACCATATGTGCTTCTGTTTGTTTATGTTCCTTTATTTTTTCTGTTCCTTTTTTCCAATTGTTAACTCCTACAGTTCTCCAGTTTGTTTTATTCTCATACTTTTCCTCTTTCAAGAAAAGGCGGCAACTAAAACAAAACATAGAATCATTTTCCACAGAATATTCTAGCCAGGGATTATCTTGATACCACTCCTTGTGGAATGAACAGCCATCTGTCTTTGGGTAATTTACAGCTGGTTGACAAGGTCCAATAGAGCAACAGAACTCAACAAATCTCCCAGAGTGGGGGTCTATGCTGTGCTTTTGAACATGAGCTGGATCAGTGGGAAATTGTAAGGACGACAGAAGAGCAGTATTCATGTTATTTGATGCTGTGTCCATTGAAACATGTCCCTCCCTGTCATCATTTTCATCCTTGCTTGGCTTAACTTCTTCATCACATTTCCTCTATCTGCCTTGCATCTCCTGGCTCTCTGATATCTGTTTTTACTGTCTGTGCTGTCACCATCATCATCATCTTCTTCATTTCTCTCCCTAGCGTCACCTGCATCCTCTCTGTCCTTAATATCTTCATCATCTTCATCATGTCTCTCTCTTATATCTTCATCTTCATTATCATCTATCTGCCTTGCATCTCCTACCTCTCTGATATCTGTCTTCATTGTCGGTGCTTTCTTTATCTAAGGTGGAGCAAATAACAATATTTGTATTATAATAATTGAATATAATTGAACTATATGTACTGTATATTATAATTGTATAACAAATGAGTCAGCCTGCACTACCACTAGCCCTCTTGCCTCGATTGGAATTGACCCCCCTCAGTGTCATGCAAAAACTCAATGGGTAGTAAATTTAAATGTTTAAGTCAAATGTTTTTTGTGCAAAATTAGCGTTCTTGACAATGTTACAGATAAGCTTAAATATGCAACGGACTCTCAGTTATAATCCAACATATGGCTCTGTGTGACAAGCCTTTACATGCATTGTCTTCTTAAAGTTGTGAGACCCCTTCACTTCAGACTCGATTGAAACATTTATTAAATTCATGTTTTAAAAGGTCTCTGATTTGCATATAAATGAATTGGTGCTGAATTGGTAGTGACATTCTAATATGTAGTGTGTAATTGATCCTTTGCTAATCTGAGAAATATAAATTTCAAAATTATTCAATTTAGTATGAATGACTGTTTTTTTAATCCAGATTAATTGTGACTTTATTTAACCATAGGGAGAGCATCACAACACAATTTTAGGAAAAGTCAAAGAGTGGGGGGGCTTAATATTTTCAAAAAGTATAGTTATGGGCAAATTAAAAACCGCCACGGGCGGTTCTAGTGTTGAATTGAGTCCATACAAAAATGGAATGCACTATAGCTAGCAATGAGATGACTTGGCATACCTTTCTCCTTATCTTCTCCCTGGCTGTTCCGTCCTTGTAGCCGTAACAAGACGGGCAGCTAAACCATTTAACTTTTCTTCAATAAACAGACGACACCTTGGGCTGGATTTCTTCTCTTTAGTGAAGTTAGTTGTGAATTATGTGTGTGTGGTAAAACTAGAAGAACACAGAAAGAATACAAACATTGATATTACTCTCGCTGCATTACAACCACGCTGTTTAGGTCTATGGTCTTAACGTGGCTAGGCCTTTGTTTCATGTAGCTTACTTATAAAACGAAAATATAAGTGGTCCAATAAACATGAAATGTTACAACTTAATTATCCTGTTATGAACTTTCATTAATACTACTGGTTTTCATCAACTTACAAGCAAAAGCCTTCCAAGGCGAGAACGTTAACAGGAGTTTACAGGAGTTTATCTCGATGTGGTTTCTTTACCGAACAGTCTTTGGGAATGAACTGTTTACCCAACTTCCTGTTGCTGAATATATCAAAATAAAATCCTAAAGAAGGAGTGGCGCTAACTCTCGCCAGTAGGTGGCGCAAATACACCATAATTGACTATACCTTTACTGTACAAGTAAATGATTCAATAGTTGAACACATGAATATACCATTAGACACGAATATGTCGTTACACTGGCTGTTGCAGCTCTGGATGATCCAGAGCCGCTTTGAAAGGATGGATCCAGACTGGATCCATCCTTTCAAAGAAGAGCTACCTCTTGCAGCATTTTTCAACTCCTTCTTTATGTCTTTCAGCTTTCTTTCTCTCCTTGGCATTCTGTAATAATAGGGGTAGCCCAATGCTAACCCCACTCTTAAGTTAGCTAGTTCCTTTGCTAGGAATCCAGGCAATGTATACAGCTATCCTATAAAAGCACTTGCAGTGTACATTAGTATTTAGTGATGAATCATTGGTGTAGATCAATCTATACAACTTTAAAGAAAACTTGCTGTATCACCTGCCTCACACACTGTAAGATGCCAGAGAGTAGCAACTCTGTCTGTATTCAGCATAGATATTAAGCCCCCTCTGTGACCTGAACATTCTAAATGGGGTGTGGCTAAAACTGAAAAGGTAAATGAAGGGAATAGATCTTTTTTAACAATGGAAATTAGTATTTTATTGTACTTTATTGTGTCATTGTTGGCAACCATTTGCGTTGTCGTTTACTAACGTAACATAATCTAGCCAAAAGGGTGCATTGGAAAAACAGGGACAGTGCATATGAGATTACTTTATCGTGTTTCAAACTTGGCATCTAATTGTTCTTTTCCACTACGGGCCATGGTACGGGCATACTCTTAAT
Organism: Pollachius pollachius; assembly: GCF_949987615.1. NCBI lineage: Eukaryota > Metazoa > Chordata > Actinopteri > Gadiformes > Gadidae > Pollachius > Pollachius pollachius. The sequence goes on along the minus strand of NC_136947.1, from coordinate 20,677,635 downwards.
ATTTTTATTTATTTATTTTTAAGATTTTTTATGCTTTATTGATAGTGTAGAGACAGAGTTGAAATGGGGCAGAGAGGGGAGTGACATGCAGAGAACGACCGCGGGCTGGAATCGAACCCGGGTCCGCTGCTGGCCGAGGCCCATGGGGGGGACACCCTACCAACTGGAAAACAACGCCTTTTTCTCATTCCCCTTTCGTCAGCTACCAAATAGTGGAACGTCTGCACCTCATTATCTTACCACAACATGTTTTTTCGGTTTACCATATTCTTGTTCTAGAGGGCACATCATCATAATTAATTGTATGAAGGGGCACCATAGAGGGCACCCAATACTTTTTGTCCTAATAAAAGGGTAGCCAATAAGGCACTTTCTCTCGTATTCATCACTCTAGAGGGCATTTTTACAACAATGTAGGCACTATAAGGGCATTAGAAGGGCACTCACTGAGCATGTAATCGGATTTTCTTGTTCTAGATCGGATTTTCTTGCTCTAGAGGGCACATCATCATAAGAAGGGGCACCATAGAGGGCACCCAATACTTTTTGTCCTATGTAAAGGGCAGCCAATAAGGCACTTTCTCTCGTATTCACCACTCTAGAGGGTATTTTTTCAACCATGATGTAGGCACTATAAGGGCATTAGAAGGGCACTCATTGAGCACCTTATCGGATTTTCTTGTTCTAGATCGGATTTTCTTGCTCTAGAGGGCACATCATCGTAATTTATTGTTTGAAGGGGCACCATAGAGGGCACCCAATACTTTTTTTCCTATGTAAAGGGCAGCCAATAAGGCACTCTCTCTCGTATTCACCACTCTAGAGGGCAATTTTTCAACCATGTAGGCACTATAAGGGCATTAGAAGGGCACTCATTGAGCACTTTATTGGATTTTCTTGTTCTAGATTGGATTTTCTCTCGTAATTCGCCACTCTTGAGGGCACTTTAGCGCGCTTTTTCAACCCCCCCCCCCCCCCCCGAGTCCGCCACTGTATATCGCAATATGGATTTTAGGCCATATCGCCCGGCTCTATATGGCAATAGTCTGTGATAGTAGAAGTCTTTGTGTGAGTGAGAGTAAAAACCTAATAAACTAAATTCAGTCCAGTTGTATTGCAGGAAGCACGTTAAGCGGTGGTTAAACTTCCACAACTGCGAAATGCGCTATCCAACTGCGTAACCACGGAGCCCCTCAAGCCCTTAGGCTTTAAGGCAGGCCTGTCAAACTCAAATACCCAGTGGGCCGAAATAAAAAACTGGGTCCAAGCCGTGGGCCGGACATATCAATATTTATTATGAACTTAAGTTTTACCTATATTGAATCTGAAAGTGGCCTAAAGCTTATGCTTATTAGCTATTGCAATAAGATCTATTCATTTGTAGGCCTAAACATGAACTCAGCCTTAGTTTTACACATACATATATAATCTGAAACAAGGAGTCTAACTCAGATCAAATTTCAAAATATAATAAAGAAGACACTAATTCTCATGCCTCTCTCATTGAAAATCCAAACAATAAGATTTATTTATTTGTAGGCCTAAACATGAACTCAGCCTTAGTTTCACACATATAAGTAGATATGTAATCTGAAACAAGGAGACTAACTCAGATCAAATTTCAAAATAAAATAAAAAAGACACTAATTTCACATGCCTCAATTAATATCCAAACATATACAAAAGTGCAAAAATGAAACCTATGCTACATTAAAGCTCAGTTTACTGCACTGTGATTTGCCCTGGTGCCTGAACCAGACACTTGACATCTCTTCTTCGACGCAAGTTCCTCAATGTTTGGGGTCAGGCTCTGAGCTGAGGAAATCCTCAGGACTGAGTGAAGGTGTTCATCAGTGAGACAACTCCTGTGTGATGTTTTGTTCAACTTCATTACAGAGAAAAGTTGTTCACATAGGTATGTGCTACCAAACATAGAGAGCATTTGAGCAACTTGAGCACGCAGCTGGGGCATTGTGTCAGGGATGAAACGTGGAAAATGTGCAGCACCAACAGAGTCATACTTCGACTTGAGTGTGTCGCTACATTGGAGTTCGATCAGCTCTATTTGGAGGTTGGTTGGTGCGCTTTCCACGTCTACGGCAAACGGATTACTGAGCAGTTCAAACCTACTCTTTTGGGCTTCAAAGTCGGCAAATCGGCGTGTGAAGTCGGCGCTAAGTATGCCGAGCTTTTCAGCAAATTGTGCACTTTGGAACACAGAGACCTGCTCTTTCATAGTTTGGCAGCACGGGAAATGGCCCAGGTTTTCTCGCAGGATTTGCATCTCCCACAGGTGCAGTTTGGTTTTAAATGCCTTCACCGCAGCGTGCATATCAGTGATCACATAATCCTGCCCTTGAAGCTGCAGGTTGAGCGCATTGAGATGGCTTGTAATGTCACACAGAAACGCCCATTCACACCAAAACCCTTTGTCCCGGAGCTCTGTTGTGTCTTTCCCTTTGCTTTCCATGAACTGACATATTTCCTCACGCAACTCGAAACATCTGTTCAGCACCCTCCCCCAGCTTAGCCACCGCACCTCTGTGTGATAGACCACATCACCATATTCCGAAACAATCTCCACCAGAAAGGACTTGAATTGACGGTGATTTAAACCTTTGGCTCTAATGAAATTAACTGCTTGTGTTACAGTTCTCATTACGTGATCCATTTTCAAAGCTTTGCCACACAACGATCCCTGGTGTATGATGCAGTGATACACTGTCAGCTCACCTGCGCCGTTCACCTCCAGCATCTTCTCCCGAATCCTGCCCACCAATCCATTCTTTTGACCGCACATCGCAGGCGCCCCATCCGTTGTTAGTCCCACAAGTTTATCCCAAGGCAGACCCATTTCATTCACACATTTGCACACCTCATCAAAGAGATCCTTCCCGGTAGTTGTGCCATGCATTGATTTCAGTCCTAAAAGTTCCTCTGTAACGCGCAGGCTCGAGTCAACTCTGCGGATGAAGATTGACAGCTGGGCCGTATCTGATGTGTCAGGGCTCTCATCCACAGCGAGGGAGTATGCGATAAATTGTTTTCCCTTTTCCGTCAGCTGTTGTTGTAAATTGGTGGAGAGCTCACATACACGATCAGCAATGGTGTTCCTGCTCAGACTGAGGTTTAAAAAGGCTTGTCTTTTATCTGGGCACAAGACATCGCAAACTTTTAACAAGCAGTTTTTTAGAAATTCTCCCTCGGTAAAGGGCCGGGCGGATTTAGCAATCTCCTCCGCCACAATGAAACTGGCCTTTACAGCAGCATCACTTTGTATTTTGGCTTTAACAAACATAGTCTGCTGTGACATCAAACTTCGTTTCAACTCCACTACCTACTGTAGCTTCTGTTGAATGTTCATATCCTTGTACTTGTCTTGATGTCTCGTTTCATAGTGCCGTCTTAAATTGTACTCTTTCGTGACAGCCACATCTGCTCCGCACACAAGACAGATGGGTTTGCCCTTCATATCGGTGAACATGTATTCAGCCTCCCACCTCTCTTGAAAAACCCTGTTCTCAATGTCCACCTTCCGTTTAGCCATTTTTTTTTCCGGGAAGGCGACAGGTAGCTAACAAAAAGTTAGGTAAAAAACCTAGGCTGCTTCAGGTGATAAACAGTATGCGGCTGCTGCAGTAAACATTCTAGACTAGAGCGCTACAGGTAGTGGGGGCTGGGCTCGCGCTTGCGGGCCTCGATTGACGTATACCAGCGCAGCGGCAGTGCATTGTGGGACTTGTAGTTTTAACGCTGAAATGCGATAAACCGGCGGGCCAGTTCTGATAGACATTAGATATTATCTGGCGGGCCAAATTAAATTACACCGCGGGCCGGATTAGGCCCGCGGGCCTTGAGTTTGACAGCTAGTTTTTAAGGTGAAGGCTGATGAGCTTTCAGCGTAACGTTAGCCCAGCGGTCCGCTTTCTCCTTCTCTGGCTCTAGATGCTCAGCAGACTGTAGCAAAACTCTACAACTCACGACTACTAACGTTACTGTAGTCACGTTTCCATCTGAAAGGTGATGCGAATCTTTAGAAAGTTCGCTAAAAAGAAATTTGAATTAGGTGCGTTTCCATCAAGTGGTTGGAGCGAAAAACTGCACACATTCCAGGGCTTGTCGTATCCTTTTGATAACATCCTCTCTTAGGTCCTGATATATAGTGGAATTGCGTTGTTTTCCATCTAAAATAGCTGTAATGTTTTTTTCTTCGATGAGAGCAAGGAAAAGTTTTACCTCTTCAGCGGTCCACACGTATCTATTATTGACATTGGCCATCTGTTCCATGGACGTATTTAAAGGATACATTGTACATATATATAATTCGAAATTCTTCGCAGCCTTTTTACCACAGATACTCTAGGGTCTATATATAACATATATATATATATACTCCCCGTGTCCATATATCAGGGATTAATGGACACGGTATAATTAAAAGATATGCAAACATAGACATCCTATTTCATATATATATATATATATATATATATATATATGATATAGGATGTCTATGTATACAAACGCTTAAAATATATATATATATATTGACGCTACAAGTTGATGTCGGCAGGGTTGCTATGGCCGGTCGTTATGCGGAAATCGGAAGGACGTTGTCAGTCCTGTGTTCAATGTTCGCTACGTCACAGCTGTTTTGAAAAGTGTGTTTCCATCTCCCATTTTGCGTATTTACTCTCTTTCGCATTTCTCAAAAAACACCTCAAGCGAGCGGATAAACTTTTTTGCGAATTGGAGGATTTTTATGCAGATTTTGGTGTTTCTATCACCGTTTACTGATTCGATGCTTCAAAATTCGCATAAAATCAGGGGGATGGAAACGCAGCTTGTGAGGCACAATCCGTTAGCAGCAGCTGTCTGTTCCTATGATAAACACTGATTGTTAAAGTGAAGATGCTGTAGGCTATTTAGTGTTTTTTAACGGTTTAATCACTTGAAACAAGGTTGCTGATATTGATATGGAAATAGTCAGTGATAAAAGTAAGAAGTGTGTGTGTGTGAGAGAGAGAGAGAGAGAGAGAGAGAGAGAGAGAGAGAGAGAGAGAGAGAGAGAGAGAGAGAGAGAGAGAGAGAGAGAGAGAGAGTAAAATTCAGTTAGTTTTATTGCAGGTAAGCACGATGAGGGGATGGCTAGAGAATAGTGTGTGTGTGTGTGTGTGTGTGTACCCTTTTCTGTGAATTAATATCGGCTCCAAATATCGGTTATCGGCCCCCTTGACTACTAATAATCGGTATCGGTATCGGCCCTGAAAAAAACATCGGTCTATCTCTACCAAATGCCTCAACTACCAAAACAAAGACAAGAAAATATGATGAGGCATATCTCACCCTCGGTTTCACCAGTACAATGGTGGATAATGAAGAGAGACTGCAGTGTGTTATGTGTCTCAAAATATAAAATTCTGACAGTATGAGGCCGAACAAGTTAAGACGCCACTTGGAGACATCCCAAACACAAAGATAAGCCTATTGGTTTGTTCTGCTCTGCAGACGGATGAAGCTACTGACAGTAACAAAGACTGTTTATTAATAGCATATGTCAGATTCATTGATGGCGAAGATTTGAGGGAGGATTTGCTTTACTGCAAACGTGTAACTACCAGAGCAACTGCAGATGAGTTGTTCAAAATCATTGACTCTTACTTGATAGATGCTGATCTGAAATGGGAGGACTGTGTGGATCTGCACAGATGGGGCTCAGGCAATGGCAGGGAAACAAGGAGGGGCTGCAAGCGCTAATCAAGCGCCTAACCCCCAATGTGCAGTGGACACACTGTATGATACACCGAGAGGCGCTAGCATCCAAACAATTGAGTCCCGAGCTGAATGATGCACTGTAAACTACATTAAAACAAGACCCGTCAAATCACAGATTTTTTCCACGCTGTGCGAGGTAATGGGATCCGCCTACACAGCTGTGTTTCACAGCGAGTTCCGATGGCTGTCACGTGGGAAGGTTTTATCCAGGGTGTTTGAACTGCGGGATGAGATCAGAATCTTCTTTGAGGAAGAGGGAAATTAACTTGCCCATAGGTTTAACAACAACAACTTCCTCATGAAACTTGCATACCTCAGTGACATGTTTCAGAAACTCAATGAACTAAATCTGCAGATGCAGGGCAGCACCACACACCTTCCATAACTGGCAGATAAAATCACATCATACACAAGAAAACTAGAGATGTGGGAGCAGCGGGTGAAAGAGGGGAATATGGATTCATTTGAGAACCTGAAATCATTCATCGAAGTCAACAAGCTCCAGAACACATTGATCCCATGTATGAAAACTCATATGTCTGCCCTACAAAAGCATTTCCAGAGGTATTTCTCAGTGCAGGATCCTGCAAAATATGATCATAGACCCCTTCAGTGCAACACCAGCTGCTGACTTTAGCACTACAGAAGAGGAACAGTTCATTGATGTTACAACTGATTCAGCAATGAGGCTGCAGTTTAAGTCCAAGACATTAGCTGCATTTTGGATTGGAGAAGAAAAGGACTACCCCTGCTAGGCAGGAGAGCTCTGGCCACACTCCTTCCTTTTGCCACATCTTACTTGTGTGAGATAGATTTTTCTGCAGTTGCCTCGATTAAGACAAAATACAGATCAAAGCTGGACATTGAAAATTAGATTAGAGTGGCAGTCTCACAGCTGCAGCCCCGATTTGAGAAGATCTGCAGAAAAAACCAAGCCCACACCAGTCACTGAAAAGAAAATACACTGAAAAGGAGTGTAATTCTTGCAAAGAAAATGTTCATGTTTTTGTTTATTTTCAGGGAGTTGGTAAACTTGCCAGTTTTGTGCAGAGGCAATTTTGAGAAAAGCTGTTGAATGTTGAATTTAGCAGATGCATACTGCAGTGTATGCTCTACTCTAAAGGTGACTTGTTCCTATTTCAATTTTTCATTTACATGTCACACACTGAAGTTGTAGTTGTCGTAATTACAGACAATGTTTAATTATATAGGATTATAAAGGAGTATGCAAGCAAAGGATGTGTCTGAGAGTGTTTATGTGTATGTGTATGTGTGTGTGTGTGTGTGTGTGTGTGTGTGTGTGTGTGTGTGTGTGTGTGTGTGTGTGTGTGTGGGTGTGTGCGTGTGTGTTCAATTTATCCAGTCGGCATTTATGGGAATACTATATTATGCTGACATCATGGTTTGTCTCTGCAGGTTACAGAGGTTCTGACTGCACTGGAAGATCACCTGAAGACTACTAGCCCACCCTCTGATTCCTTGCCACAGCCCCTACACCCCATCATGCTTACAATTGAGTTATTGACATAATAAAACAGTGTTGGCAATCTCAAAATGTTTGAAATAGTGTGATTCATATGAATACAATAGGTAGTTAAAGATCTATAAAATATCGTAGGTACAAAATGAAGCAAATACATATATTACAGTGTTTTGATATATTGCGATCACATGAATTAAATAATGTACAAATATTAACTTATTGGAAAAAAATGGATGTTATTAATTCAAATCATTTATTTACAGCTATTTCATTCATTAAGACTTGTTAACTTGTTAACAGATATAACCCTTCAGTGTCATAGAATCACAGCAGGCTACTGTCTTAAATCACCTACTGCAATATCCTACAGCTTGAGCTACATTTGACATAATGACTCTTGATTTAACCTTCTTATCATTACCTCACTCTCTCCTGCGGTTCCTTCTCCACTCTCATATACGGAATTTAATATACTCTCTGCTGTCTCCGTAGTTTCTTTTTGAGGGCTAGAGTAATTACTAGCTGTTTCTCTGTCCTGGACGTGGGGTTCCAAGAATCCTTTTTGCTCTTTTCTCTGCCTCTGGTACATGTCCCTTAAATACTTCCATTTAGCCTGACAGGCCTCCTCTATGTAGATAGTTAAACAACAGTTAGCTACGTCTGGGTCGAGGTCTGCTTGGTGTGCACTGTAACTGCTATTCAGATAATCTTTATTCCTTTGAACTATCTCCCAGATGACTTTTATCAACCGTCTCAAACGACATAACCTACCACTCTAAACGGCTCTGTAAGCTACAAACCGGAAAAGTTGAAAATACTTTTATACTTACATAGACATTCAAGGATGAACCCGATCTGCTTCCATGTAGACTTTTTGTGGTGGGTGTTGTGGTAGAGCCCATTAGACATATCGTAGATCTCGACATGTTTTGTAATTAAAACTATTAATCGCTACAGCGGCACTTTACTGAGTGATTTGACCGCCATTGTTTCTTGTTTTGACAGTTGAGAGTTTCCTTCATGACGAAGTGTCAATGTTCCGCTTGTGATTGGTCAGTTGCCAAAAAGACGCCTGACGTCGGCCGCTTTCTTCCTGAAAGTTGAACTTTTTTCAACTTTTTTTAACGGTCCGTATGGCAGAAAAAAACGCTGGGAGAGGCGTTTAAAAAAACGGCTGTGACTTTTTCCAGAAACGCTCTGCTCCATAGGAATATAATGCAAAACAATCGCTGGCAGATTTAAATAAATGCTAGATGTGAACACGGCCTTATTAGTAATTATTAGACACATATTAATACCTTATTCTGCATAACCTTAGTTTACCCTTACTACTCCATTAATTAAGATTTCACCCTATATAACCTCCTAATTGTTGTTTAATTACTGTAAAAAAAAAGCCTTTATTGGATATGAGTAATGATGCTAAAACCAAGGCATCATTGGGGCCTTGTAAAGGGGCAATAGCACAAGAACAGTCATTACCTCTTTATTACTCTGAATTAGTTGTCTATTCTTATTGAATACAACGCAAAACTACAAGTGGTAAATATTACCTGTATTAACTATTAATTAAGTCTTGTTAACTCAAAATATGTTCCCTATTCTAAAGTGGGGTCTTGTTCATATTTAACTCACAAGTACTTTGACCCTTATTAACCCAAACATGTTCCCTATTCTAAAGTTGCAACCTCTTCACATTTAGTTACGTCATTACAGCATACAACTAGTAGTTAGAAGACAGCCAAGTTATCACAAATGCAGGTTTATTTATTTTGAATAGCAAACAATCAAGCCATACAGAAAAGACTCAAAATGGCATTCAGGTTACTGCACTGAACAAAAACAACATACAAAGTCGAAACCAGGTCCCCAGGTCAATTATTTCATTTCAAACATTACGTAACTATAGGCTTGTGCATCAATGCCAGTTACAACACAGAGGTGCTTACAATGCATTAAATCAGCAAAAAAAAAGATAAACATTTAACATACAATTATCTCTGACTTAATCAAATTAATTCAACCAAGACTTCTGCGTCATAAAAATATGATCGAAATTAGTATAAGGGGCCCACTTTTGTCACGCTACGTCCTGCTACGCGGTCCAACACCCCCATCTAGTGGCGGCTGGTGGCTTCTGGTCCTCATCCCCCCGACTCACCTGCCGGTAATATGCTAATCACTGTACCCTACTTCAGTCGGGGATTTCCAGTCTGCCGGCGCCAGTTCGTCCTTTACTGCTACAAGTTAGTATCGCCCTACCAGCTCTGTTCCAGTCTTGCCCCGATTCCTTGCTCCCTTAGTAATTCCCTCTCCCCCTCTCTAGTTCTCCTTCCGCCTGCCTGACTACCTTGCTTGTGTCAATAAATCCCGTTGCCCTCGCCCTGTCTCCGCCTCCCTGTGTCCACTACTTGGGTCTCCGCGTCCTGTACCTTAACAGTACGAACTGGCCAACATGGACCCAGCTGACGCAGAGGCTTTCAGGGTAATGATCTCCCGCCAAGGGGTTCTTCTGGGCCAACACGACTAGGTCCTGCAAAATATCACCTCCTCCCTCCGTGAGTTGACCCTAGCTGTCCGCCCTCAGCCCCCCGACACTACAGAACCACCAGTCCCAGTTCCGGGTTCGTCGGCTTCCCCCCGGGAGCCGTTCATTCCAGCCCCCGAACGCTACAAAGGGGACCTGGGATCCTGTCGGTTGTTCCTTCTCCAGTGTTCCCTTGTGTTTGAGATGCAGCCCCAGACCTACCCTACCGATAGATCTCGGATAGCCTACCTGATCGGCACGCTTCGGGGCGAGGCTCTCGCATGGGCAGCGGCTGTGTGGGAGCGCGGTTCCGCAGTCTGCTATGATTATGAGGCCTTCACTGAGGAGATGCGGAAGGTGTTCGATCATCCGGTCCGGGGCAAAGAGGCCTCCCAACGTCTTCTTCAGCTTCGCCAGGGATCCCGCAGCGTTGCCTCCTTCGCGGTCGAGTTCCGGACCCTTGCGGCCAAGAGCGGCTGGAAGGAGGAGGCGCTCCAGGGGGTCTTCCAGAACGCGCTTAACAGCGATCTCAAGGACCGGTTGACCTCCTGGGAGGAGGCTTCAGATTTGGATCACCTGATTGCTCTCGCAATCCGCATGGACAATCGCCTACGAGAACGCCGCAGAGAGAAGGTTTCACACACGTTCACCACTCCTCCTTTCGAGCCTCCAGCTGCACCTCGGTCCCTCCCCCCGGTTCCCGTTCCTCCCCGCTGTGTGCGGTCCCCTTCCCCCGAACCGATGCAGATTGGACGCACACACCTGACCCCTGAGGAGAGGGAACGCCGTAGACGCGCCGGAGCCTGTTTCTACTGTGGACTATCAGGCCATCTCCGAGCGGGAAGTCCCTCACTCTCGGGAAACGAACGGGCTCGCCAGTAACCCGAGGGATCCTGGCGAGTACCTCCCATAATCCCTCAGTCTCCCGTCCCCTCCTCGAGGCTGTCCTTATGTGGCGGGACCAAACCCTCCAGCTCTCCATCCTCCTGGACTCTAGTCTCTACTCTCTCTGGACGCAAATGAGAGCTTCATTGATCGGGAGTTGGTTCGGCGACTGAGGATTGACACTGTTCCTCTCGATTCCCCAATCGAGACCCAGGTGCTAGACGGGAGGACACTCACACGGGTGGAGCACCGCACCGTTCCGATCAACCTACTCGTCTCTGGGAATCACCACGAATCCATATCTCTTCTGGTGATTTCCAGCCCCTTCTCCCCGGTCGTGCTGGGTTACCCCTGGTTTCGGACCCACAATCCACAGATCGATTGGGGAACAGGCCGAATCTTGTCATGGAGTACCCATTGCCTGTCTCAGTGCTTGCGGTCCGCTCAGTCCCCTCGGGCGCCAGAGCTCGAGTCCGTGGCCGAACCTCCGAACCTGTCCTCCGTCCCAGAGGAGTACCACGACCTTGGGGCCGTGTTCAGTAAGTCCCACGCCTTGACCTTGCCTCCTCATCGCCCTTAGCGCCATTGACCTCCTCCCCGGAGCCCCCCTCCCTAGCAGCCGCCTGTTCAACCTCTCCCGCCCGGAACGCGGGTCTATGGAGGAGTACATCGGGGAATCCCTCGCCGCTGGAATCATCCGCCCTTCTTCGTCACCCGTAGGAGCAGGGTTTTTCTTTATCGGCAAGAAGGACGGTTCGCTTCGCCCCTGCACCGACTACTGTGGTCTGAACGACATCACGGTAAAAAACAAATATCCCTTGCCACTCATCAGTTCCGCCTTGTCCCCCTCCACGGAGCCTCCGTCTTCTCCAAATTGGATCTGCGCAATACATATCACTTGGTCCGTATTCGGGAGGGCGACGAGTGGAAGACCGCTTTTAACACACCATTGGGCCACTACGAGTACCTCGTTATGCCTTTTGGGCTCACCAATGCCCCCGCGGTCTTCCAGTCCTTGGTTAACGATGTCCTCCGGGACATGTTGAACCATACCGTTTTCGTCTACATTGACGATATTCTGATCTTTCCGAAGAACGTGGAGGAGCACAGGGTCCATGTCCGTCAGGTCCTGCAGAGGCTGTTGGAAAACAGGCTGTATGTCAAGGCAGAAAAGTGTGAGTTTCACGTCCCGTCCATTTCCTTCCTGGGGTACATAATCAGCCAGGACCAGGTAGAGATGGATCCTTCCAAGGTCTCTGCGGTGGCCGAGTGGCCTCCTCCCGCAACCCGCAAGAGGTTGCAGCAGTTCCTTGGCTTTGCAAACTTTTATCGTCGTTTTATACGCGGTTACAGTCAAATCGCAGCACCCCTCACGGCCCTGACCTCCACCAAGAGCGCCTTTGCAAGGACGCCGGAGGTGGAGACCGCCTTTCAGGGTCTCAAGCGGCGTTTCATGGTCTCAAGCGGCGTTTCATTTCTGCGCCCATCCTCACTCAACCAGACCCCTCGCTCCAGTTCGTAGTGGAGGTCGACGCCTCGGACACCGGAGTGGGCGCGGTGCTCTCCCAGCGTTCCTCCTCCGACCACAAGCTCCACCCCTGTGCCTTCTTCTCCCGAAGGCTTTCCCCGCCGGAGCGAAATTGCGATGTAGGCAACCGCGAGCTCTTGGCGGTCAAGCTTGCCTTGGAGGAGTGGCGACATTGGTTGATCGTTTGGACTGACCACCGCAACCTAGCCTACATCCAGTCGGCAAAGAGGCTCAACTCCCGACCAGGCCAGGTGGGCCTTATATTTTGGTCGGTTTAACTTCTCCCTCACCTACCGTCCCGGCTCCCAGAACGTCAAGCCGGATGCTCTGTCCCGCCTTTACTCCCCTGAGGACCCGGGTACAGACCCCGAGACCATCCTGCCACCCACTTGTCTCATCGCCACTCTCACCTGGGAGGTGGAGTCCGCGGTTCGTCTAGCTCAGAGGCAGCAGCCGGATCCCGGTCTCGGCCCCCCTAACCGTATGTTTGTTCCTGACGCTGCAAGGTCCAAGGTACTGACCTGGGCACACTCCTCCCGGCTCACCTGCCACCCAGGTATCACCCGCACTTTAGACTTCATCCGGCGGCGTTTTTGGTGGTCCACCATGGACCAGGACGTTCGCTCATTTATTTTGGCGTGTGCAACCTTCGCCCGGAATAAGACCTCAACTCGTCCTCCCTCTGGTTTACTACGGCCTCTACCCATCCCTAGTCGTCCCTGGTCCCACATAGCCTTGGACTTCGTCACTGGTCTACCCGCGTCCGAGGGCAACACCACCATCTTGACCGTGATTGATCGTTTTTCTAAGGCCGCCCACTTCATCGCGCTCCCCAAGCTTTCCTCCTCAAGGGAGACCGCAGACCTTTTGGTCAGACATGTGTTCCGCCTGCATGGCATTCCCGCGGACATAGTCTCTGACAGAGGCCCCCAGTTCACCTCACAGGTTTGGCGGTCATTCTGTAAGGCTCTTGGCGCCACCCCCAGTCTCTCCTCCGGATTTCACCCCCAGTCCAATGGTCAATCCGAGCGAGCTAATCAGGAGATGGAGGCGGCACTCCGTTGCATCACCCACGCCAGCCCCAGCTCTTGGAACTCTCAGCTGCCCTAGGTTGAATATGCCCATAACACACTGGTGAACCACAGGGCTCTCTCCGTTCATGGCCTCCCCGGGATACCGACCACCCCTCTTCCCTGAATTGGAGGAAGAGATAGCGGTCCCGTCCGTTCAGACTCATCTGCGCAGATGCCGGTGCATGGAGACGCACGCGCGCTGCGCTACTCCGTGCATCCTCCCGCTCTCAACTACAGGCCAACAAGCGTCGTCTACCGGCCCCCCAGTATGCCCCCGGACAAGGAGTTTGGCTTCGGGCTAAGGACCTCCCCTTACAGGGGATTTCTCCCAAACTCTCCCCCCGCTTCATCGGTCCTTTCGAAATCGAGAGTCATTAACCCCAGTGCCGTTCGTCTCAGGCTCCCCCCATCCCTCCGGGTGCATCCAATGCCTCCCAGGTCAAGCCCGTCTCCACCAGCCCATTGTCCCCCCCCGTCCCACCTCCACCCCTTCCAAGGATGATTGACAACCATCCGGCTTGGACGGTCCGTCGCCTCCTGGATGTGCGGCGCCGTGGCCGGGGCCACCAGTACCTGGTCGACTGGGAGGGGTACGGTCCTGAGGAGCGTTCCTGGGTTCCCCGGAGCCACATCTTGGATGCCGCACTCATCCGGGACTTTCTCCGAGATCACCCGGCTGTGGGGGGGCGTCCGCCGAGAGGCGTCCGTCGAGGGGGGGGTACTGTCACGCTACGTCCTGCTACGCGGTCCAACACCCCCATCTAGTGGCCGCTGGTGGCTTCTGGTCCTCATCCCCTCGACGCACCTGCCGGTAATACGCTAATCACCATACCCTACTTCAGTCGGGGATTTCCAGTCTGCCGGCGCTAGTTCGTCGTTTACTGCTACAAGTTAGTATCGCCCTACCAGCTCTGTTCCAGTCTTGCCCCGATTCCTTGCTCCCTTAGTAATCCCCTCTCCCCCTCTCTAGTTCTCCTTCTGCCTGCCTGCCTACCCGTTATCGGACCCCCGCCTGCCTGACTACCCGTCAATCGTCGAGCCCTTGCCTATCCAATCGACCGCCCGGCACCAGACCCCCCGCCTGCCTGACTACCCGCCTTGCTTGTGTCAATAAATTCCGTTGCCCTCGCCCTGACTCCGCCTCCCTGTGTCCAGCACTTGGGTCTCCGCGTTCTGTTCCTTAACACACTTACAGCTATATAAAAACATTCTTAAAGTAGCATGCCAAGGGATCTTGAAACCCAACCCCTCATAACATAAGATTAACCTGATGTCACTTCCATCCTCTTGTATTGGAAATGTTGGAAGAATTCCAACTGATGTAGCTAGCTAGCCTGCAAAAAACACCAAGCTAACATTAGCTACTGTTACAGGTACAGCTATAGGTATATTCTCCCTCTGTCTATTCCCAATCAATTCCCAAGCACAAGAGAAAAGTATTTTGTACTTACATTTAATACCCATGGAACTCATTGGAAGTTGATTGAAGATGGCATAGTTGGTAGTGTTGTTATAACCAACTGAACCAACCAACTGACAAAACCTTGTCAAACTTTCAAAATCCATCAACATTCCGTTACAAACATTTTGTAAAACCACTTTCAAGTGTTTTGTTGACAACACTATTGAAACAATTACTTTTATTACAACTGTAATATAAATAAATAGGCCATTTGGCCCTGGACTAATAGGGTATTCTATTTGTCCATTATATTGGCTTCATTCTATTTTGAAGACTTGTGCTGGCTGCACAAGTCTAATTTAAGGCTCTCACAAATAAATAGTATGGGTATATTATGCATTTTCTGAATCATCAGAGTGCCTTGAGTATTGAAGTTGTTGAGTTGTGTGTCCCTGGTTTTCTTTCATGCCACAGGGATAAAAGAAAGCATCCAGTTTAGGCGGCAATTGTAAGAAAATGTGTGTTATATCTGGTTTGAAGAAGTCATGTGACCTCTGTGTTTGACAAAAAGATACAGTACTGGGCTTAAATGAAAGCCTAAAAGGTCTCCTTTCCAACGATAGCCAGCACCATATTATAGAATATCGACAATATCCCTACCATGAGCCTAAATAGTAGGGTAGGAAGGGGGGGTTCCCATGCACCCAAAAGGTATATTTTTCTAACCTAGTTTTTTGTAATCCTTAAGGATTACAAAAAACTATCCGTCTAGTAAAGGAATTTTGGTGTTCCCCAAAAAAAAAGGTGTGAAAAAGGGAAATTTGAACATTGAACAACTTCAACAATACATTCTACGGACACAATCCACCACATTTTCTGTTCGGATATGCATGAGGAATTGATAGAGATGAGGATTGCCATGATTAGATGATTTATGGTGCATAAAAAATCAAATAAACACAAAATAATGTAAAAGATTGGTGACATTGGATCACTGGAACTCCTCCCCCATGGACACTATTGATAAATGTTTTCTAACTTTAGTATTTTTACAGTCTTTACATGACTGGAAGATGTATGTAACATTAACACACAACTAAATACTAAAAATGTAGGCTAATCAATAGGCAGAATTGGGCAGAATTGGTCTGAAGGAACATCTCCCATAGGCTTTAAGGAGTTATTTTTCAAACTGTTATATTAGTATAATATTTATTGAAACAAAACAGAAACGCACTCATATAGTCCAATATGTTTAGGCTATATGTAGGATATAAAAAATCCCCATTAGAATAAACTGAAATTAAAGTGATTCGAATAGGTCGAAAGGTCAGGGGCAATGATGTCTATTCATCATTCAGCAGGTCTTCATAAACTATCTCTTGTTCCTCGTCTTCTTCACCATCTCCATCCATCTCCTCAACTGTTTTCTCCAGCAAGTCAATGAGTGAATTGAGGAGGATAGGGCCACAAGACCACACTGGTTCCAGGGTACCCTCCAGGGCCGCTGCTGGCCGTTTCGGTGCCCGTTTCGGGGGGGGTAAAAACATATAATTGCCGAAATTGAGTGATAGGTTATGCAATTAAGAAAAAACAACGGTGGGCCTCTTCATAACTAATTTATATATTTTTTTAATTCAATAATGTAATTATTTTTTTAATTTTTTTTACAAACCATAATTTTTGGTGTCCCCCCCAGGTACTTGGTGCCCTACGCACTCTGCGTATAGGGAGCGGCGGGCCTGGTACCCTCTTCAGTCTTTTCCCAGCCTTGGCCAGGGTCATGGGGCTTGAGACACCAGAATATCAGTGCAGCTGCTCTCTTGTAGATGGCCAGACGGTGGTTGACACGGTTGATATGTGGATCCAGGTTGTCTCCACAGGGGGGGAGCCGGGACAGATCCACCTTGGATCTGGTGGTAAGCGTCTCATCCTCTCCGATCAATTTCTTCAGCATGATGCTGTGCACGTTGTTCACTGATTTTTCACGGGCCTGGCCATACATTACACATGTAAATGCTGAGCACATAAATAATTATAGTATTACAAAGTCCTAATGTATCCATACCTATGTTCAGCATTAATGTTCAGCATTTACATGCTACAGAATATCTGAATAAAAATACTCATCTGAAGGCTAGATGATACTTTGGATTACTCTGCTGCTCTTTAAGAGGCCCAACCTTCGCTTTGCCTCTACAGCAGTGGTATTCACTATTTTTTTCAGGAGAGCGGCACTGACAGGACGACGTCAACAGGAGAGCCATTTTTACCGCAAAGTATCAAAAGCTATAAATCCAGTCATAAATAAGTATGCCTGCTTAATAATATGTCCTCCCTGAAGCAGTGTTTCCCACTGAATTTTGTGAAACTGTGGAGGGAACCCGGTCCTTAGCGGGGTCCGGGGGCATGTCCCCCGGAAGAAAATTTGGTACCTTTTAACCTGGAATGCATCAATCTGGTGCACTTTGAGAGGAAAATTAAGACTTGTGTGACTGTGTGCTATTTTCTGGAATAATGTGGAGACACTGGGTCACATAACATGGAAGCTATTGAAGAATAAGTTTATAAGAATAAGTCCATCCAAAGAGCACATTCTCTCTTGTTATGCAGGAAAACCGCCAATCTGGCAACCCCGCTGTCAGCGTAGAGCCGAGCAAGTTTAAAAATATTTTCTACACAAGGCTATATTTCCACCTTTTAATGCCGCTGTTGATTTATTTTTTAAATAATTGTTTGTATTGTTTTTTTAACTATCTGTATTCACTGCATGATCATATCACTGTATATTTTTACCGCCATGCGAGCCGCAAATAGAGGCTTGGCGAGCCGCATGTGGCTTGCGAGCCGCGCAATGAGTAATACTGCTCTAAAGGTACTTGTAACGTCTCCCCCCGTGAACACGTGGCCTGGCGGCAATGTGCGGCTCCTACCACTAGGGGGTGGTAGAAATTTCAAAAGAAGTAAAAAGCTTTTTTTACTTTTTCATCTTTGATTCCCATGGGCCCCCCCTCTGCCTTGGGCGCCCCCACAACTGTCCACCTTTCCCCCGCAGTCCGACGGCCCCGACTCCAGCTGAGGTATCTCACATGTGGTCACCTGAAACAAGTTATTGAGTAAGGTGTGATAGTATATAGTAAGGAACCATTTTATCAATTTCTCATGCATGACTGGGCTAGGCTTAATATTCTCCAAAAGTTTATAATAAAAAAAGAATAGTGAGAAAGGCTCACATGTGAATTATACATGTCAATATACTCACATTGCCACCAGATGACTCAAGCTGATATGCTTTACCTTCAACAACTACCACTGCTGTTCCACATTTCTCCAGCTGTGATGCAGGGGCTTTGCTGCCCCACACCTCAAGTAGTAGTTTACAGATTTGTGTCTTGTTCTCATCATTTGCCAGGAAGAGTTTGAAGTCACTCGGCTTCATTGTTGCAGCACCACCTATGATGTACCGCTGGGACACGCCGCGACGCAATCTCTCCTGAGCCTTGACCGAATCATCATGGTAGGAGTCCGTTGAGATGACAAAATGCTTCTTAGCCACCATATGGTCAAGGGACTGGAGACAAGTTCCCTCAAACGTTGGTGGGAGGTTCATCAAGGCATGGAAGAGTGCATTGCCATCCTGGATGTAGACAGCTTCCTTTGAATAAGACACATCTTCAGGAGCATCGTCCATCAAGTAGTGAAGCATTGCAGCCTTGTTGGTCCTATTGAAGAACCCATCAGCTGTGCCTAGGCTGGGAGGAACTGGGAAGGGTGAGTACCGCATCAGCTTATCAAGGTTGAGGGCTTCATCCATGTTCTGTGACTTGATGAGCAGCATGAAGACGAGGTCACTTTGTTCACGGTACTGCAATACCTGCAAAGATGAACAGGTGAACAATACTGTTTTCCTCAGTATGCCATGTATGTCAAATATGGCAACAATTACATTTTCTATATAAGGAGTATAATAATAATAATAATAATAATAATAAAAAATAATTATATAGCACCTTTCAGGATACTCAAGGTCGCTTCACAAGAGTGGGAGGTGAGCGTGTATCTGTAGGCAAGTGAGTGAGAGTGCAAAATGCGCAAGGCGCTGGGTGGGGTCGTGAGTTAGAGGCCATAGGCCTCAGAGAAAAGGTGTGCTTTCGTGTACTTTTTGAAAGTTTCCACGGAAGGGGCACAGCGGATGTTGGGGGGGAGCTGGTTCCACAGAGTGGGGGCGGACACGCAAAAGGCCCTGTCCCCAGAGGTCTTGAGTCTCGAGCGGGGAATTGCCAGCTGGTCCTTGTCAGAGGACCTGAGGGACCGCAGGGGGCTGTAGGGGTGGAGGAGGTCAGAGAGGTAACGGGGGCCCAGAGCATGAAGGGACTTGTATGTGAGTAATATAATTTTGATTGGGTCTCATACCATTCCTTGGGAGGCAGTGAGCTTGACTGTTTTGTTTGAGGCATCCATAGTCTTCAGCTTCAGCTTCTTGATTGGCTCAAAGAACAGCTCCTCAGAAGAGCCACTCACAAATGCTGTGTAGCAGAGCCAGCTTGAAAGTTGCAGATCCGTTAATTTTACTGAATGGTGTGCAATCTGCATGTACATGTAAAATACAAGTTTTAGGACAATGGTCTTCTGATTTGATACCATCATCTCTCTTGGATTTCTTTGAGGCAGGAGTGAACTCTTCAGACTCACTATTTTTTTCTTTCTTGTGTTTCTTTGACTTAGACTTGGTTTTGTTGTGTTGGATAATACTGAGGGCACCTACACATTCGTTTCTGTGTGTGTGTGTGTGTGTGTGTGTGTGTGTGTGTGTTTCTTTGTGTGTGTGGAGGAAACATAGTTCCCACAAGATCTCTGATCATTCAAGAAGCAAAGGGAGAGGGAGGATATATTTCCCGCAAGAACTCTGACAGTTCTCACAATAACTCTGATAATCCTCGCAGCATGGGGGGTGGGGCAAACATAGTTCCCGCGAGAACTTTCATAATTCATTCAACATTCCTCTTTGCATTTGTGCCTCAACTGCTGATTTTCTGCCACTGAGGTTCTGTTACAGATTTTTCAGGGTGGAAGCAATATATGTGAGGATGTTTCTGAGACACAGGATAATTTTGAGGAGGACCCTGATTATGCAGCATCCTCCTCTGATGAGAATAAAGCCAGTGACATAGGACATTCTGACCCTCCTGTAGTTTCTCAAACACAATTATACCCCCTTGTCATATCTCAACCACCAAGAACTGAAATGACATCTAAAAATGGAAAGCTGCTGATCCCGTTACAAGACAGGGTAGACTGACTGCAGCTAATGTCATCAAAATGGTTCCAGGCCCCACCAGATATGCTAGCAGTCATATACAAGATAAACAATCTGCATTTTAACTATATTATATTTTACAATATATAACTATATTTGAATACCAACATAAAGCCCTGCAAACACAAACATCATGTTTTTAATTTTAGGTAATTTAATGAGATGGTACAGTGATTTGCATATTTCGCAATCATATATATATTGTATATAGATAGTATGGATATTGGAACACAGCACTGGTCTACAGAAGGCCGGTAGTATTGACCTCCTACTGGAACTGACCATCACATATATATGATACTTGATGTATAAGGAGAGGTTGGGGGCAGTCATATATTATTTACTGGGATATAAAGATGGTCAGTAGAAAGGCCTAAAGTAGTTGAGAGAGAAACTTGGTTAACACTTTCAGTTACAATAATTTTCTGCATGTTTACATTGCTCAGGTGAAAATGACCCCAAACATCGAAGTTGTATGTTTATTGGAACATAATAGGAGGGTTGTGGAATATGTGTACCAGACACCTGAAGCATTAAAAATATATAACAGTTTGAAAAATAACTCCTTATGGAGATGTTCCTTTGGACCAATTCTGCCCAATTCCGCCTATTGATTAGCCTATATTTTTAGTATGTTCAATACATCTTCCAGTCATGTCACTACCATCTCTCTCAATGTCTTATGCCAAAATAAAACAGAAAATAAGGTTATTTGTCATTACATAATGTACAGTTAAGACATTATGTCGATTTTATATTTTCTTTTTTCGTTTTTTGGAAATCCAGGGTAGCAACCAATATAGCCGGAATAAACATACATATGACAATATTTCAAGTGGGGATCATCAAAATTTGTTTATGAGACATCTTAAAGACTGCAAACATACAAAAGTTTGAAAACATATTTCAATAGTGTCCGTGGGGGAGGAGTTCCAGTGATCCAATGTCACCGATTTTTTACATTATTTTGTGTTTATCTCTATCAATTCCTCATGCAAAGACGAAGAGAAAATGGGGTGGATTGTGTCCGTAGAATATATTGTTCAAGATCTATGTAGATTTAAAGTTTTCATTTTTGACATCCGAAAATCCATCACGGACACAAAAGATGGTACAAAAAATCATACATGGGAAAAAAAATTGCGTGGGGAACATCAAAATTCCTTTACTAGACACCTTAAGGATTACAAAAAGCTAGGTTAAAAAAATATACCTTTCGGGTGCATGGGAACCCCCCCTTCCTACCAGACTAAAAGCAGATTCACAGCAGATTCCAAAAACACAATTTATCTTAGGGGGTTAGTAACTTCATCAGCTGAAAAAAGTGATTTCGCTACCACCCCTGCACTGCTATCGTGCTGATATCCTTTTTTACAGGATTTAGAACACCATTCACATTGTAGGTAACTACCCTGACTGGAGCTGATGTATCACCCATTACTGACATTTTAACCACTGCCTTCCCCCCTTGCAACTTGAACTTAAAGAAAGATGAACACGAACAGAACAAAGCAATGAACAAAATGCGTGTTATACTTATACAATGTAAGTATGGTAAAGAGGTCTTCTTTGCGACCTTAAGGGAGCCGGGTCAGGTCAAGTCAAAAAAATAATTACCTCGTAGTAGTGAAAGTCCAGCAATTAAACCATAAATTACAGAGTATTAAACTCATCTCTTCTAAAGCCTCAAGTTTCTTTTAGTATCCCTGTCGCAAGGCTTCTCCAGGTTTATCTTCTCTTGCAGCCCGAGGTGTATGCCACATCAACCTCTTGTCGGCCCAGCTCACTTTCGGCTTCTAGACCGGTACTGTGAGCCCTCGCCTCAACAGGTCCCCGTTGGCGTCCACCGCCGAGTTGTAGGTCTCCTCTTCATGAAGTACCCTCAGCTTGGCTGGGAACGGTGTTTTAAAGCACCGTTTGTTGTCCCTCAGAACTCGTGTTGCCTCTGTGTATATGCGTTTATATGTGTATAGTCGTAATTTCCTGATGAATAAACCCCTTCCTCTGCCAGGCCAACTTTAAATATGCCTCTTTGGTTTTGAAACTGGAAAATTTGACCACAATAGATCGCGGGAGGGACTCAAAGTGGTGTCTTCGGCCCAGGGACCTGTGGGCTCGTTCAAGCTCAAGTTCGGTGGAGGCGGGAAATCCCAGCTTTTCTCTCAACATTTCCAAAAATGCAGCCATCGTTATTATTTTTATTTAATTTAATTATTTTCAGCCCCCGGTTATGCCATGAATTCTTATATTCTCCCGTCTTGACCGTCCCTCTTGATCTATTAGCCTGGCCTCCAGTTTTTCCTGTAGTTTCGGCACCTCTAATACCGCTTCTTCCACAACCTGCGTTCTTACTTCTGATTCGGACATTCAGTTTTTCAACCTCGTCGACTCTGTTAGTTGTTTTAAAATCTTCAATATCTCAGAGAGCGACACCATTCTCCCGGCGAAAGTCTCTCAGTTGCTGGAGTATAATTTGTAAATCAGCCATCTCGCCTACCACTTGTTGGGTCAATTCCTTAGGCTCAATAAGGCTAGCTGTCTCGTCCACTAAATTTTCCTCAGCCGGAGGAGTAGGATGTTTCGCCTGTACGGTGGTTTTCCGTTTCTGTCTGGGCATATCGACGCCTTAATCACATCACTTTTAAATCATTTAAACCTCTGAAAGTGTGCTTTACGGCATCAGGGTCGGGGAGCCACGAAGTTACGCTGCTAACCTCATGGCCACTCAACCGGACAATAATATGCTATTATAACAAATGTTTAAAGGTCCCATGGCATGAAAATCTCACTTTATGAGGTTTTTTAACATAAATATCAGTTCCCCTAGCCTGCCTATGGT
Organism: Pollachius pollachius; assembly: GCF_949987615.1. Lineage (NCBI taxonomy): Eukaryota > Metazoa > Chordata > Actinopteri > Gadiformes > Gadidae > Pollachius > Pollachius pollachius. The sequence goes on along the minus strand of NC_136947.1, from coordinate 20,654,806 downwards.
CCCCCACTGGCTAAAACTTGCGTTTGGTGTAAAACGAGCACTAGGTGTTCTGCTCGCCTTTGAAAAAATGGAGGCTCAAGCGCGCTGATTCGGAAAGTGGTCCCATATGTCGTCATAAGGATCTAAACTCCTCCCCTTTCTCTCCCTGGCCCGCCCAGAGAATTTGGCCCGCCAATGAGACACGACCGTGCGAGCGCCACTTGTGTGTGTGTGTGTGTGTGTGTGTGTGATTACACACAGTGTTTGCTGTTGATGTTATGGCGCATAACACGTCGGTTCTTTGACGTCTCTTGTATTTCCACAACGAGACTGTAGTTGGGGTTATCTCAGCCATGGTTGAGAAGGAATTGGGGGATAGGAACTTTGGCTTTGACTTCCTGAATTATGTTGAAGAACTGCGACATGCTGCCTGCCGCCATTTGCCGCGAGGCACCACCGCCGCGAAGCACCACCGCCGCGAAGCACCACCGCCGCGAAGCAGCACCGCCCGGCAGCGGGCAGCTGGCAGCGCGCGGTTCAGTCTACTTCAGATTGATGTGGAAGTGGAAGAACCAGAGACGTCGGAGAACCCGACGAAGTTGTTTGTGATTCATAATATTGTCTGGAGGCACACACAGCTTGGCCGTGATAATATGTATTATATGATATAGATATCTATGTATTATATATTATTTAGATATAGAGCTCCAGGACTGTAACGCGTGTGTCGTACACACGCGTACACACTAAGTGCTGTACACGCTGTTGGTGTTATGGCGCATAACACGTCGGACTCTCGTCTCTGGTATTTCCACAACGAGACTCGTAGTGGGGGTTATCTCAGCCATGGTTGAGAATGAATTGGGGGGAAAGGAACTTTGGCTTTGACTCCCTGAAGTACATGAACCACGACATGGAGAAAGGGATTGTTGGCCTCGAATGTCTCCCGCTTGAGCCCCGCTTCCCGCTGCCGAGGGACCACCGCCTCGGCGCTGGTGCCTAAGTGCTGACCGGCTCCGGCGAGAGACAACCGCGGTCAACAATCCCTTTCTCCTCCATGTCGTGGATCAGTCTACTTCAGATTGATGTGGACGTGGAAGAACAAGAGACGTTGGAGAACCCTACACGGTCGTTTGAGATTCATAATATCGTCTGGAGGCTCACACAGCTTTTGGCCATGATAATATGTATTATACGATATGAATATCCATGTATAATATATTATTTAGATATAGAGCTCCAGGACTCCCGTGTGTTCTAGAATATTAACAGAACACAGCTAAAGGCTGTGTGCGCCTCGCCATACACCACTGTAAACAGAGCGCATGGTACCGTGGCTGCAAGCTGCTCAGGGCCACACCCCCACCCTCCTCCTTGACCCGCCTCGCTCCTCCTCATTTGCATTATAGCTAGACACCAAAACAGCGCATTTGGGGGAAGCTCAATGTGCGACTGGCTCGGAGTGGCTGTAACTGCACCACGGCTGAATTTCGGGAACGTCTTTGAATACTGTTAGTGGCCCACTAATACCTATATTAAAGCATCCATAAAATAGCATGTCATGGGACCTTTAAAAAAGTGCTTCCTCTCCGTTCATGCCTAGCTACATGGACTTGTAGCAAGTGGCGACAAGTGAAAAATCAGAAGCCCAAGTACCGAGGGTCAGAGACCTGGTTCTCCCCGACTACTCCTACTGGACCCTGGATTACGCCCTGTCTTTGAAGGGGGCTAGCAAGCTTCTTGACTCAAGCCTCTTAGCAAGATGCTGCCTAATCGACGAGTTCCTGCCCATCATGTTCAACCAGTACCCAAAGTCAATACACTAATTCCTACATAACCAATCAGTGCTTCTGACAACTCATACTTAAGTGTGACAACATAGCTTTTTTTAAAACAGCTGCACAGTCAACATCACAACTAAAAAATGAATTAATAAAATAAAAGAGGGGCCTTTTAGTCACCCGACACCTATTTTTACTACCTGCAACATTTTGAGCGGTGGACCCAAGGGCCTTCTCCGCGGACTCCCTGCTGCTCTTCCCCAGCCACTACATTAGCGACACTGAGACCTCCAACATCTGGGACGATGAGGCCGTGGTTACGTACTGGGAGAGGGGTCACGATTAGCACAGGGCGAGGCCCTGGCAGCTGACAGAGGAACCAGCAGCGACTGCCAATGCACAGAGGGAGGGGCACGCACTGCCCCCCAGTGGCAACAGGGATGAACTTTTAACCCCTTACGAGAATGGATATCATAACGATTCCATAGTTCGCTCAAGTGCGATCACATGTCTGTAATTTACACACAAAAACTGTAAATTCCCTATTCTCAAGTAGGGCTGAGTTGTCCAGGTTTATTTTTGCTTTGCTTATCTGATGTGTCTTATGGGGGTCAACATTGTCCCTTAATCCCAAATGAAACAATTTCTAAATAAATAAGCCCCAAATACCCAACATAAGTTTATTAAAAATGAAAAAAAAAGCATTGGTAGTTTAATTCCAAGCAAACAAAAGGAACCATTTAAAAATAGTTCACGAAAATTTGTTATGAAAACAATTAATTTAACCACACAAATGACGATGTAATAAATTAATCAGCATAATCAAAGGAAAGCCATGCTTGTACATCGGTGCAGCACCGGAAATATTGACACTCCAATCCTCGAAATGTAAGACACCCAAGTATTCACATCCAGACGGCATGTTTCAGTACTAAGTTCCACAGTTCCTTGTATGGAAGATAACTAAAGCTTTGACAAGAGAATCCAAATATTTTTTCTTTTAATGTAAATATTAGGCTTCAATTTAAAAAAAGCATTCTGTACAATGTGCATATCTGAAATTGTGTATCAAGAAAATATCAGTTGGGAAAATGAAAATAAAAAGCCAGTCAATGAAGATGAGATTTTAACATTATCAATGATGCATTAATGATACAGAGTAACATTAAGTACTTAGATGGAGCCCTTTCAGCCTCGATTAAACTTTGAACTTCAGAATATCACTCTGATATTTCTTCAACATCAAGCAGGTTTAAAGAAACAAAATCAACCTGTCATTTACAAATAAGTACCTTGAGTAAACCTGCTACAGCTCGATAATTCACTTGCTTATGAAAGACGCAGCTAATGCAACAAATCTGCCAAGAAAATGAATGTGCAATTGGGACCAGTAAGCTGGAGTACCCAGAGGAGCTAGAAGAGGTTGGATGATAGGTTCAGATATACCAGAAGAGAGACAGCTTATGGATGTGTATGACACACAAAATAAAAAAAAGAAATCACTCAATATTAAATAAACAGCTTGAAACAGAAAAGCATACACTATAAAACATTGGTCTAACAGTGAACACTCGATTGATAAGAAAGAGGAAAAATTAAAGTTCAAACCAAAGTCTCAATGAGTTTAAGTCAAATCAAGTCTGGAGGGAATCCTTTCTATTGATAATCCTGAGTGTTGCCAGACAAGGCCCCACTTTGTGAATGAGGTAAACCCTTATTTTTGATATAGCTTTTAGATCCACAAATAATATGTGGAGATACAGCATATCTGCAAAATAATAAAAACAGGTACACGGAAATAGATTCATTTGGTAAAGAATACATATGGAAATAGTGATATATAAATTTTTGTTTGTTTTCTGACTGTGTCTACAGAGTCCATGTGCTCGAGGTTACTGCCAGCAGCGACCAAGAACTATAAACAGATTTTACAGTTGGAAAGAAAAACGTGTGTGTAGAAAAACATTCCCTCGCATTGCAATTAATTTCAATGAGTACACATCTAGTTAACTCAATCACAAAGACCATACAGCAAAATGAATAAATGAAGCCATTTGTTTGATTTGGGATATAAAAGGAAGACATTAGCAGTCGGCCATTAAATGTTACTGTAGAAAAAACAAGTCGTCCAGGAACACTAAATAAATGTAGCAAAAACATGTCTAGCCACACACAAACTACAATAACGATGCACTGTTGGCACCAATAACTAAATACAAGCAAAGAACGAAACAAACCCAATTCAAATAAAAAATTCCCACATTTCTTTTTACCACATCTTCTAAAGCACTTTTACAAAGGCAGTTTTATAAGCCATTGATTATTGATATACATTATCAAAAGAACGCCACAGTGTTTGCGCATAGAAACAACGCAAGCCATCATACTAGTGAGCCGAAATAGGATTTTAAAAACACCTGTGAGAAAACAAAGTGCGATATTGCATATGAGAATTTGTAAATGAACCCCCTTAACGAGGGTCAGATACCTGTAACATGATCCGTAGCTGTAAACATGGTACATTGTAGCTATGACGAAGTTTTAAGGCTTTCCGAAATTCCTGAAGTGTTGTTCACTGAGATAAAGAAATAACGAGTCAGTCACACAGTACAAACAGTGGAGACAATGGCGAAATAAAACGTCTCAGTAGCCAGAACCAGACAAGACACAGTATGTACTTTCATATGGTAATTTAGTCAAGAGGTTTGCTTGATAAACTCAATCGCTTTTCTCAAGAGGCATTTCCCCTCCTCCTTCAAAAAAAACAAACACGTGGATGATTATATTTGGGGAATGGCCAAAATCAATTACAAGAAAAAAAAATCCAGTTTTAATCAAATGTACACATGGCACAATATTTTCTTTTCAGTCCCTCCAGAAAAATGCGGCGTTTTTTTGTGATTGTTGCGGCCAAAATGTAATTGCGGGAACTTTCAAAAATTGCGGTAACTTGCGAAAAATTCTGCTTTTCGATGACGTTCACGTCGCGTAATGACGTCACTTCATAACGTTCCGATGGCAACAGGGGGAAATGGCTGCTCTTGTGTGAAGTAAACGCAATATTTTTCAACTTTCTGCTAAGATATATGTGACTTTTTTGCAATGAAAATGCGGGAATTATGAAATCATGCAAGCCCCACATATTTTGCGCGGAAATTGGCAATTTATGCGGTGAAAGTGCGGCATATTTGAAAAAATGCGGCCCCTGCATGAATATGCAGACTTTGGCTGATTATGCGATCGCATAATCACGTTTTTCTGGAGGGACTGTCTTTTCTTAATAGAGGCAGACCGTGCTGAAATTTCAAATCCCAATATCCTAAAGCCTAAAAATATCATGTGGGAAATTTCCAAATGATAAATTTCTTTGCCTTATGCGTGATCCTTCTTTGAATGCAACATGAAGAGGAAAGACACTGCCTGCTCCAGCAATGCATTCTGCTGCATGCCTTCACATCCATGATGCGGGGGGGGGGGGGGGGGTGCCAGTGTGCCAGCTTTGTTTTATATAAAATGCAAGTCTTTTTTTTTTGCATGCCCAGTTCTTTTGCTTACAGAAATGTGAATAAGGACATATACACACACACACACACACACTTGCAAGCAGTGTCATCCTATGAAGCATATACTCAAACCCTAATGTAAGGACTACAATTAATCATATGTTACTCGCGGCAAGTAGCATTACCGTTCATCTACATTAAAAAGCGTAAAGCGTAAATTAATTTGCATCAGTGTTAGGCAGAATACCACCATGTGTTTAACGGGTCATCGTTTCATGATGATAGGTTGATCTACAAGGAGGCAGAGCTGACGGCTGTTCTATAGAGTACCCTGCGGCAGAGTTACCAAGAGATCTGTCCTTCAACCAAGGCTTTTTAACAGGACAAATATTTTAAAGACGTGGCTTTTACAGTTGCAGTTAATAATTCAACTCAAAAGAAACGGCTACAGTTAAAACAAACATGGAATGTGCCACTTCTAATAAAACGTAGGCTATGGAATAAGCAAAGCTTAAAAGAAAATGAAAGCTAGTTAGCTTCCATTTTTTCTTTGCCTGACTATCTAACGTCAAAAAATGGTTACTAATCAAAAGTAGAGGGCACTACAGGAAGGGGGGAAAAAATGTCATTATAAAATAAATCGTAGGAAATAATTTGGCTGATGTGTGTGATGTGCAGCTTTATACAGAAAATGTTCAGAATCCCTGCAATTTTTTGTGTGTCTTTCTATTTGTTTCATTTATAGTTCTGAGAAAGTGAGATTCTGTCAAGTAGGCATGTAGTGGTCACTTAAATTCATCAGTGAGGGTGAGCCAGTGCTACTCTCGTGTGCACGTGTACATGCTAGGTCCGAGCCATTGATCTGATTGTAGCTGGTTAACTTTCTTTAAACCCCCATTTGTGCTGCTGTGACCCACGAAGACCCCCCCCCCCCGCACCGGTTACTGGCCTATATGAGAGTGTGGCTCGAAGCACTGCCCTGCCCTTGAGCAGGGGAGGAAGAGGAAGGGGTGACAGCCCCCTTGTTTCGCCCCAACATGGAGGGCATGAAGTCGGGGTGGCGGCGGGCATGCTTGATCAGGTGGTCGCTGCGCATGAAGCGCTTGTCGCAGAGTGGGCAGAGGAAGCGCTTCTCCCCTGTGTGTGTGCGGGTGTGGCGGGCCAGCTCGTCTGAGCGGGCAAACTTTTTCTCGCAGTCGGGCCAGGTGCACGGGAATGGCCGCTCCCCTGCAGCAGAGAGATTATGAAACCTCCATTACACATCTAATAAGCATATACACTTAGAAAATGAGGATGGTTTAGTAGAAATATTGATAATATCACAACACACTAGTTTAGTAAGCAGAAATGAATACATCTAAAAATACAATATCAACTTTGACAAAGTGTTTTACGAGCACACAAGTCAACGGAAAAAGTGTTATTATTATGCGTTTATTAGTTATGCGGTAGCATATTCAAATATCTTATTTCAATTATACATTCTGAATATTGAACATAACTAGTCGTTTTAGTGGAAGTCTGGAGTTGCCCTGTTCCACGTCGAAGTGCCAGACCACTCCACCAGACCGTGGGGTTTTTCCTTACTGCTAGTTTACTCTCCGTGGGCGTTCCCGGCGTTTTATTACCGTCCCAAGTAACATCTCAGCCCGAGACGACCACCCCGCGGCTTCCTGCTCCTATTAAATATACTTTTTGTGTAGTTAGCGCAGTTAAACAACTGATACAGCTGGGGTTGCGCGGGTTTTACATAATTATGATAGTCTGACAAAGCAAGCATTGTGTTACCCGATTGTCCCCATTACTACACGAGGTGGGCTGATTAAGTATATATAAATGAGCTTGGGTAGGCTGAGTAGCAAACAAACACATGCTGACTGAACCAGTGACAGCGCAGCCTAATGTTGGGTTTCATCTTACTTACACTTCACATGCAAATGTGTCCCAGAGGAAGATCGCTGTTCTGTACGTCTAACCCTGTTCTTTTGTTACTTACGGCTTCGTCAGGAGCCCTCTGTTTGAGTTGTTCTACCCCCTTTGTTTTGCACTGATTGTACGCGGGTAAACAGCGCAAGGTACCCACCCAATCAGCTTCCATAACTAATCCCTCCAAAACAAAGAAATGTTACCGTGAAAAATAACGTGTTAAACTAGGCATTCCCCCAAACACATTAGGGCGACACGATGTCTACGCCACCGAGCTGCATTACCTGTATGGGTTCGGATGTGTGCTTTCAAGTGGGACGATTTGCCGTAAACTCGGTCGCATCCGTCGAAAGTGCATTGGTGTCGCTTGACCGGGGACCGGGGGGGCCCTCCTCCCCAGGGCCCGGGGACCGGGGTGGCCGACGGGGTCATGGTGGGGGTGGTCGAGTCGGACAACGTGGTGTAGCCGCTTTCCCCGCAGGACGAGTTGCTGCTCTCCGAGTAGGCCGACATGGGGCGGAACTTGCCGTGGAGGTCGGTGAGGATCCCGGCCACCGTCATCATGTTGGTGGCCTCGAGTCTCAGCGTCTCGCGCACCTCCCTGTCCTCGCTCGACCCTTCTGGCTCATGGGTTAGCAGGCCCGCCGAGGCGGGCAGGGTGGCGGGGACGACCGGGGTGGGTCTATGCAGGACGGGGCCGCTGGATATTGACACCAGACACTCGGCAGCAAAATAATCAGAATAGGCAGCCATTGCTTTCCTGCTTTGGCTTTGGCGACAGATTGTTAGCCTAGTCGGGAACAAATAAAATGACGCCTTGTGTGAGTCGCGAGGAGGGGCTAGTCGGTGCTCGACCTCGTTTTATCAAACTCGTCGAAGAAAATGGGTTTACTGCTAATTCTTCGTTGCCATTAAGTGTATAGATCCACTTGATAGTTCCTGATAAATACAGACTCGAATAGCGGCGAGCAAAAGGAAAAACAATATCTTTGCTAAAACGTCCTCAAGTAACGAGCCCAACGCGCGTGCTTTACATCGTCTGACTATTCATTGTTTCAGACTATCTGAAAAGCCGGTGAAACACACGCCCCCAGAACAGACTGTGTAGGCTCCACGCACGCTGACGTAGACTGAAAGAGGATCATCGTTGAGAGCGTTATCCCGGTCTACCGACACCGTCATTTCCGTTTACGTACCTCCTGTGGGCGTGGTGTGTTCTTGAATAGTTCCATGCTTACACCACTCGGGGAATCTGAGAGTACCCAGTGCAAAGTTACCTTAACGAAAACAATGAAAAACATGTTAAGAGTAAGACTTGAGAATACATATAGCGTTATGAAGATGAATAAGACAAAGCAATTTCAGAAACATGTAACGAAATGTATTCTCTCTCTCCCTCGCTCTCTCCTCCACTCCCTCCCTTCCCCCCCTCCCTCCCTCTCGCTCTCGCTCTCGCTCTCTCTCTCCCTCTCTCTCTCTCTCTCTCTCCCTCCCCCTTCTCTCTCTCTCTCTCTCTCTCTCTCTCTCTCTCCCTCTCTCTCCCTCCCCCTTCTCTCTCTCTCTCTCTCTCTCTCTCTCTCTCTCTCTCTCTCTCTCTCTCTCTCTCTCTCTCTCTCTCTCTCTCTCTCAATTCAAAAAAGCTTTATGGGCATGAGAAATATACATTTGCATTGCCAAAGCAGGTGAACAATAAAATAAACAGCGTTATAAAATAAAAAGTAAAAAGGTAAGGTATATATTATAATAATAATAATAAGTATGAACCTTTAAATACAAAATATCTATGCATATACAATGTTTTTTTTAGTGTACTTTTATAGTATATATATACATATACAATGTATATGTATATATATACACTATAAAAGTACTTTAAAAAGTAAAATGCGATATTATAAAAAATTACAAAAAATACAGTATCTCATATAAACAGATAAGTTAAAGATACACTCTAAATACACAGTATTTACATTACAGAGGATTAGTGCAATTATTGTGTGCAGAGTGAGTCCAGGGGGATGTGTCTATGGAGAGTTTGATGTCCTTCTCTCATCACAACAGGTGACGAATCTTGCTGCTGCGTTCGCACATTGTTGTATTTCTCCCAAAAGGTATGGCAGTTTGTGAGCATCTGGAGTGTCTTTGAAGTCCTTGCATGCCTTGGTGGGAAGTGGGTAGTGTGTCCGTGGGAAGTGTGTATTCCTGATGTCTTCGTATGACTGGCAGGAAGTCAGGAAGTGGAGTTCTGTCTCTAGTTGGTTGTGTTTGCAGTGGGAGCACAGTCTGTCTTCTCTTGGGAGACAGGTCTGTCTGTGGCGTCCCTTCTCGATGGCCAGGCTGTGTTCGCTGAGTCTGTATCTGGTCTTGGATTTCCTCAGTTTTGGGTCGGTCACGTTGGTCAGGTATTCTGCCACGGTGTAGTCTCTGTTAAGGGACAAATAGCATGCCAATTTACTCTGGTTTTTGGTGGACTCTTTCCAATGTGCCAAATACTTTTCCTTTTGTTTTCTTATAATTTGGTTTTGCCTGATGTGTTGGTTGTTGTGTGTTGGACAGATTCCCAGGACAAGCTGGCTAAGGGGACACTTTTCTGGGTGTAACTCTCTGTGGGTAAGAGCTTTGTTGTGGAGTGTGTTGCTGTCGCTTTCCTTAAGGTGGTTATACAATTTTATGGCTGAATTGTAATAACGATTGGATATCGTCCTAATTCAGCTCTGCAGGCATTATTTGGTTTCTTTCTTTGGACTTTTAGTATTGATTTGCAGAATTTTGCATGAAGCGTTTCAATTTGATATTTGTCCCATTTTATAAAATCTTGGTTGGTGAGTGGGCCCCAGACTTCACAGTCGTAGAGCGCAATGGGCTCTATCACTGCGTCAAATATTTTTAGCAAGATCTTAATTGGGATGTCTAGTTTGATATTTCTTTTTATGGCATAAAATGCCCTCCTTGCCTTGTCTCTCAGGTCATTAACAGCTTTGTTGAAATTTCCTGTGGCGTTCATGTTTATGCCGAGGTGGGTATCATTTTTTGTTTGCTCTAGAGTAACAGTGTCTAGGTGGAATGTGTATTGGTTGAGGCTGGGTCTTTTTTCAAATACCATTATTTTGGTTTTACTAAGGTTCAGTGGCGGACTCAGAGTGTTTGAAGGGCAGGGGCGAAAAAATAAAAGGGCCACATTCTTGCTCTAGAGGGCACATCGTCATAATTTATTGTATGAGGGGGCACCAGAGGGCACCCATTCATTTTTTTCACATGTAAAGGGCAGCCAATGAGGCACTTTCTCTCGTACTCACCACTCTTGAGGGCACTTTTTCAACCATGGAGGCACCAGGGTGGGCAGTCGCCCCCCCTGCCGCCCCCCTGAGTCCGCCACTGCTAAGGTTCACTGTTAGGGCCCAGGTTTGAGAGAAGCTGTGGAGAAGATCTAGGTGCTGCTACAGCAGCACCTAGATCTTTGGTTGGGGCCAGCAGCACCAGGTCATCTGCAAACAGCAGACATTTGATTTTGGTGTCTACCAGTGTTATGCCGGGGGCTGCAGACTGTTCTAATTTCCTTTCTAGTTGGTTAATGTATAGGTTGAACAGGGGTGGACTCAAGCTGCAACCCTGTCTCACAACCCGGCACAGTTGGAAGAAGTCTGTGTGTTTCTTTCCTATCTTAACTGCACATTTGTTGTTTGCGTACATGGACTTTATGATGTCGTAAGTTTTCCTCCGACACCACTTTTTATTAATTTAAACAACAGACCATCATGCCAAATTGAGTCAAAGGCTTTTTTAAAGTCTACAAAGCAGGAGAATAGTTTGCTTTTGTTTTGTTTTATTTTGTGGTCAATGAGGGTGCTTAATGTGAATATATGGTCTGTTGTACGATAATTTGGTAAGAAGCCAATCTGGTTTTTGCTTATGGCATTATTGTCAGTCAGGAAGTTAAGGAGTCTGCTATTTATAATCATACATAGAATTTTACCGAGGTTGCTGTTGACACAGACCCCTCTGTAGTTATTAGGGTCAAATTTAGCTCCACTTTTGTGGATTGGGCTAATCAGTCCTTGGTTCCAAATATTGGGGAAGATCCCAGAGCTAAGAACAGTGTTAAGCAGTTTTAGAATTGCCAATTAGAATTTGAGATCTGTATATTTAATCATTTTGTTTAGAATACCATCAACACCACATGCCTTTTTTAGTTTAAGAGAACTTATTTTGTCCCGTAGTTCTTTTAATGTGATTAGAGATTCTAGTGGGTTCTGATAATCTTTAATAACTGATTCGAGTGTTTGTAATTTATCTTGTATATGTGTTTGTTCTTTGTTCTTTACAATAGGGCCAAAGAGATTGGAGAAGTGATTTACCCATAAATCTCCATTTTGAATGCTTAATTCTTCCCATGTTTGTTTGTTAAGTTTGTTCCAATTTTCCCAGAAATTGTTTGAGTCTATGGATTCCTCAATTTGGTTTATCTGGTTCCTAGCATGTTGGTCCCTTTTTCCTCTTATTGTATTTCTGTATTGTTTTAAGGTCTCATAATAATGGAGACGGATATTGTTGTTGTCTGGGTCCCTATGTTTCTGATTTGACAGGTTTCTCAACGTTTTCCTAGTATTTTTGCATTTGTCGTCGAACCATTTATCGTTAAAGTTGTTTTTGTTCTTAGTTTGACTGTTTGAGACCTTCAGGTTTGATTCCAAGGCTGAGATGTCAAATATATTGTTAAGGCTTTCTACTGCCATGTTGATCCCTTCGTTGTTGCACGGAAAGTTTTGGTCTAGGAAGTTATCTAGAAGTGTCTGAATGTGATTTTGCTTTATGGTGTTCTGATATGTTTCGACACTGCTCTCCTTCCATCTATAGCATTTGTTTATATGTGATTTTGCTGTGGTCTGATAGTGGTGTTAAGGGGCTGTGAAAGCTCTGAGAGACCCAGGGCTAAGGTCTGTGATCAAATAATCTACAGTACTACTGCCGAGATATGAGCTGTAGGTATATCTTCCATAGGGGTCTCCGCAGGATCTACCGTTGACGATTTACAGTCCCTGGGTGCGGCACAGCTGTAATAGTTGTAGTCCATGTTTGTTTGTAGTTTTGTCATAGTTATATCTGGCAGGACACTTTGGGGAGGCGATGGCCCCCTCTCCTGGTAGGTGTTTATCTCCCTGTGTGCTAATGGTGTCAGGCCCCTGTCCTGTCCTGGCGTTGAGGTCACCACAGATTAGAATATGACCATGGGCCTGGATGTGGTTGATCTCCTCCTCTAGTATAGAGAAGCTTTCCTTGTTGTAGTATGGGGATTCTAGTGGTGGGATATATGTTGCACATAGGAGGATGTTTTCTTCTGATGCGGTAAGTCCCTTGTCTATCTATAACCAGATGTAGAATTGCCATGTTTTGATTAATTTAACAGAGTTGGTGAGTTCGGATTTGTAGCAAATTAAAATACCTCCCGATTCTCTTCCTTGTTTCACCCCTGGTAGTTTGGTGGATGGTACCACCAGCTCTCTGTAGTTTAGAGGGCAGCCAGTGGGACCATCTCCTCTACACCAGGTCTCTTGGAGGATGACAAAGTCTGTATTTCGGATTTCCTTGATGAAGTCTAGGTTTCTGCTTTTCAGACCAAAGGCAGTCGACCTTAGGCCTTGTCTCTCTCTATTTCTCTCTCTCTCTCTCTCTCTCTCTCTCTCTCTCTCTCTCTCTTTCTCTCTCTCTCTCTCTCTCTGTCTCGCTAGTAATGCACATTTGGAGAACCCCTTTACAAGCATTTGGTCGCAGGACGAGGTTAGGCCTGACGTATGGAGGGCGTAGGAATTACACATTTTGTTTTATTATCTGCCTAATCTCCTTCTGAAAAAAAAACGTGTGGCATGCAACTCTTTGACTACAGTTTGTTTTTCTAGCGTATTTTTTGGACAGTTTTTTTTTTTTGTATCTCCCATATCACAGACAACCTCCCCTCCCTCTCGACAAAATCGAGATAGTCAACAAACACGCAGGCTAGATGTCCCTCTCTTCAAGTGTTTACTCCCTTCAATTGGTTTCTTTTTTTCCTCTAAAGTGTCCCCTTTTTTCAGTGCAAGATGGTTAATTCGTAAAACTTTACATACATTGATTCATTTATTATGGTTGCAACTGCCTGTCAAACATGTTTGTGTGTCTAATATATCAAACATTTAAAAAAAGTGGAACTTTTAATGTGAATTGTTACAATTCACCTTCGTAATTGCCCATCTTCTGTATTGTTTTCTTACTTAATTTCCTTCCCCTTTTCATTCTTTCTCCTATTCGTTCCTACTTTAGCATCTAGATCTCCTTAAAATGATTAATTTGTTTGAAGTATGACTTGTGCTGTTCTTTTTGGACATGGCCATAGCATTCAAGTGATCCAGGCACAAGAAGACCCCTCCCCCAGACCCCTAGACCCCCGACCCAATAGAGGCCCACTAATGTGTGAACTGATTGGTCGAGTGCATGTGTGTTTGTAACTCTTATTGGGAAGGGCTTTCCTGATTGGATGCTTGGAACCGTCTGGGTCACCGTTGAAGGCCTACACACACGCAGGGTCGTTCATTGGCTGTGAACAGTGCTGGGATTTACTTTACCTTACTTACATGTGGAGTCCCTGGCAGAGAGGGCTGCAGCTACTCAGTGCTGCTATGGCTGCTAAGTCTCTGTCATTACTTCACTGCCTTTATTTCATGCTTGTTCTTCTCCTTCTGCATGGTACGTGTTTTGGTTTAACAGACCTTCTATTACTATTGGGCATAGATTTTTAAATCTGTTATTATTTATACGTTATTGTTGTGTGTGGAGTAACTTAACTCATTTCAGAAGACGGATATGCATGTGAGCAACAGCACCAATTCCTTTAGATGAAGGAAACATTTGAGGTTGAACATATCTATAGATGTTAGGGATGTTTGACCGTTATTTTTGTTATGTGTGGATTAGGAGAGGGCCGTCAGATGGTGAATCATCTCTGTGACGCTGCTTGTCCTGGTGAGAATCTACCATCGTGGACATCATATTTACTGCACGTTAAATAATAATCCTTTTATTTCTTCCACGTTTATGTTTTTTCATTCATATGTAATGGAGTGAATATATGTATTGATTTACTTGAGTGATTGTGAGTGGCCCATCATGTCCACAGGGTCCTTGTCCCCAGAGCTGTCCTATCAGAGAGGGGTGAGGTACAGCTACAGGTACAGCACAGCCATGTCCACCACCCTCCGCGGCGCCAACTCGGGAAGGAACGGTCTGGCCCTGGACTTTGTGGTCGACATACAAACTATCTCCAAGTGCCATTTAACGTTGAAGGTCAGCAGGGGATTCAAACCCACAAAGCTTCGACATAGAGCTAGAATCGTTAGGAAGAGAGAGGTCACGCTGTTGTGTTTTCACTCCGGTTTCTTCTATTCCAAACATTTATTGTGCTCATGTTCCACTTTTATTCTTCCTCATGTTTGATTTGTACTGTCCTTTTAACTGTTTTGCTGTAATAACACTTGAATTTCAACCCTGTGATTAATAAAGTGTTATTTTGATGTGTTCTTGCATCCCAGATCAGAAATTCACAGATAAAGAGGATCTCCTCCCAGAATGAGCACTCTGTACTGCGTTCCAAGAGTCTGAGGTGCTGTTGCGATCCATACATATGACATACATCAAATAATAATCCTATAGTCATTGTTAGTGTCAAGTGCAATGCACTGCCCCAAATAATTTTGTTCAGCAGAACCAACAGGGCTTGTCTGTCTGTAAGTCCTACCTCCCTCAGGGACTGAGGATGGTGTGTTTTTCTTTCTCCCCCAGGGAGTCTCTGGAGGGAACGCGCCTCAAGTTCTCTCTCCGAAGGGGAAAGGTCACTGCACTGTGTCCACAGGAGGGCGAGCAGGTGTGGGCCATGAACATCAAGAGAGCTCTACTGAGTATGCTCCAGACCTCCCACACAGCCTCCAAAGAGGAAAAAGAGAAAGAGGTGAGAAAACTTCAACTGATATTTTCACGTGATTTGTTAAATTCTATTAAAGAAATCAAGGAATTCTAAGAAGGCGTCCTAGTTACTTTCACAGTCTGTCTGTTTAACGTTGTTTTTTCATGTCACTTCTTCTAGACTGATGTCTATGGTACCTGCCACAGCAGGTATAAACAGAGAGGATCTGTATTAATCAAGACAAGGGACCTGAAGGAATGTCAAGAGCCCCGACTGTCAGACTTCTGGTCCCATTCTGTATCGCTGACCGAGGATACCGTGAGTTGATCACCTTGGCTTATTTCAAAACAAAGTCCAAATACTGAGGGCTCATTTTAGACTCATCCTTACCAATCAGTTTAAAGAGTAACCACACAGAGAAAACAAAGTGCCATCGTGAGATTGGCGGAAGTTGACAGGGAAGATTTAGAAGATGCTCAATTGGTGCAATTGAGGTTGCTTTTTATTGCTTTTGTGGTTGAATGGTTTTTGCCATTCTTTGTTACGGTGCATTATCAGGCTGATATACAATACTATTAATGATGAGATTCTTTTTGAGGGGTTTCTGGTAAACCAAAATTCTAATTGTTCAGCCATCATTAGTAATATCATCACTAGTCTCATTGCAGTTAACACTACCATCTGCATTGACATCATGTTAACATATGAAACCCCCAAATGAGACCTCTTCCTAACCCAACCATTTTGTCTGCTTGTTTTCAGACAGTTGACTCCAAGCTCCAATGTGCTCAACGAATGCAAAAGACCAAAGTGATGGCGGAGGTCAACTGCACTGAAACAGTCTCAATCGTAACTGGAAGAGCAGGACTGGTCACGACCCAGACCCTGTCCACGCTGTCTCTGCTCAGAGCCCAGCCGGACTCAGCTCCCGGGTCAGGTGAATGTGCTGCTGATTGCTTGTAGCCAGCCATGTATTCTAACAGCTGTTACTATTTACTACTTTTTAGCATCTACCAAATTACTAAATATATCAGCAGATGCTTTCATCCAGAGCAACATACTTTATTTTTACTTCCAGTTTCCTGCCGACATGGGTGAAAGCCTGTCACAACCACATTTCAACACCCACATTTTCCATGTGGAACATGTCGAGTTCCTGCCTTTGGGTTCAAACCTTAAATACTTTTGACTGGGAGTTAAACACTACTAGACTATCCTGTCCCCGTAACAATATCGGCATCAACCTTGCGGGTCATAATGAAAAAACCTGCAGGCTGTGTGTGTTGTATACCTGTTGAGTATCTCCCAATACTCATCAGGTATACAACATCAAAGGGTTCCTTTAGTGAACAATATTGTGTTCACCAAAGGACCCCTCATCCTCTCCTCCCCTCCTCCTCCTTTCCTACTCCTCATCTCCTCCGCTCCTCCTCCTCCACTCTTCCTCATCTTCTCCCCTCCTTCTCCTCTCCGCCTCCTCTCCTCTTCCACGTCACCACCTCCTCTCTACCTCTCTTCCCCTCCTTCTCCTCCTCCTCCTCCTCCTTTCCTCCTCCTCCTCCTCCTCTCCTCCCGCTTGTTCAGATTCTGAATCACTGGGACCAGGTGTGCTGACAGGCCTGATGTTTGACCATGAGGGAGGACCACGTCGAAGCCCATTGTCCACACGCCAGCAGGCCAGCGAAAGCATCAACCTCTTATGTGGTCTCACCCGGGATCAGCAACAGGTAGGATTTGAACCCACTAAATCATTCCCACTTGTGATGTCACTAAATCACAGGGCAGGGATGCTGTTGAAAGACATGTCAAGGATAATCACACTCACACCTGGTGGTAAAATAGGGTCCCTTTAACATTTTGTATGACTCTTTGGATCAAATTGCTCATCCAATGGAATATACATGATGATAATGTATTACAGAGTGCAGGATAGACTGGTAAGGGTTATGAGTCCTAGCTGAAAGGTTTGGAGTTTGAATCATCGATGTCTGCAGCATAACCCTACCTGCTCAGCAATAAGTATCTATAATTAATTAATTATAATAATTTATAAATGCATTCACTGTCAGTAACGTTGTAAGAAATCATTTGCTCCATGACTCAGTATTCTAATTAACAGTATGCATGATTTTCCTTGAATTATGATAACAGAGATGGAATAATAAAGCAAAGACAAAGCAAGATACTGTCCAGTCTGGCTGCTCCAGGGATTTTTTGGGGTAAACTCTCAATGAGTCAATGTTTTGCCGAACCACTTGTATACCTTTCATCATATGTCGCGGCTTGCCTCCCCTGGAGACTTTTTTCAGTCTGGGAGGTGTTGAAAGTTATCCAGCTTTGTATTTGAGGTCCAAGTCAAGCTGAATCAGCCAACCTTCAAAAAGTTGGTTTACACCAAGATAGCTCTCTGTAAAAGTTTTATTCTTTGGGAAATAAAAGGTGGATGACTTGATTAACTGTGGAATAATTCACAGTTCTGTCCAAACATTTTCATTTAATGAGCTACAAAACATTTTGCATAATGGATTGATATCAAATTCACAATAAATCCTAATGTAGACTGTTTAGTCCATCCTAACAATCTCCTACCTTGGGCCATGTCAGATGTCCCAACTCTTCCTTCAGCTGGTCTTCCAGTTGAAAGAGCTGTCTCTTTCTCAACTGAAGATGCTCTGGCAAGAGTCTTCCTTCAACTGTCGCGATGACTGGTGAGTGAATTCATTTCCAATTGAATTGCACATATACATGTCTTTTGGTCTTGAGTTAATCTATATCCTGTACGGTAAATGCATTTAAGCCCAAAGCATTTTTTATTTATTTTTTACAATCTGCATCTGGCTGGTCACTACTTGATCTTGACATTCCTGAGACAAAAAACCTGGTCATACTAATATGGGACCTAACTCTTTATGTACTGTCGTGGCAATTTCTTTATGAGATTTTGCGTCTAGGACAGATGAAACTTCTAAATGCAGAAAAGCACACAATAGTTGTAGACAATTAACCTATTTCAATGTCTGAATACACTAGTGTCCTCTCTAGCAGAGTGAGCCCAGAATACACATAGTACATGCAGTAGTATTTCTGGTACAGATAAGGGAGTTCTTGTGACCGGTTCACCCCAGGGAACAGGTTAACAAATTGGAACAAGGTATCACCAGTGAACAGATGGGTGGCCAGATAACATAACCTGAAGGAAACAAAGCTTATAAAATTAAAAAACTAACTGATTTTCCGTCACAGGACTTGCATACAGTTAATAGTATACAACAATTAGCTATTAGATATACATGATTGTTTTTTTGGTTTTGAATATATATTTTGCACATATATATTTGTTTGCATATAAATCATAATAATTAATCATTGGTAACACTTTATAATAAGGTGCCATAATATATAGCCAACTAGTCATTACCTAACCCTTTTTTAATATTTGATAATTGTTACTAAAATATCTATTTGGCACAAGTTAATCATTTTTTCATCATTAATTAAATATCAGTTGTTTGCATAACCCTAACCCTAACCCTAACCCTAACCCTGACCCTAACCCTAACCATAACACACGGCCCTAACCCTAACACACGGCCCTAACCCTAACCCTAATCATAACACACGGCCCTAACCCTAACACACGACCCTAACCCTAACCCTAACCATAACACACGGCCCTAACCCTAACACACGGCCCTAACCCTAACCCTAACCATAACACATGGCCCTAACCCTGACACACGACCCTAACCCTAACCATAACACACGGCCCTAACCCTAACACACGGCCCTAACCCTAACCCTAACCATAACCCTAACCCTAACCCTAACCCTAACCCTAACCCTGACCCTAACCCTAACCATAACACACGGCCCTAACCCTAACACACGACCCTAACCCTAACCCTAACCATAACACACGGCCCTAACCCTAACACACGGCCCTAACCCTAACCCTAACCATAACACACGGCCCTAACCCTAACACACGGCCCTAACCCTAACCCTAACCATAACACACGGCCCTAACCCTAACACACGGCCCTAACCCTAACCCTAACCATAACACACGGCCCTAACCCTAACACACGGCCCTAACCCTAACCCTAACCATAACCCTAACCCTAACCCTAACCCTAACCCTGACCCTAACCCTAACCATAACACACGGCCCTAACCCTAACACACGACCCTAACCCTAACCCTAACCATAACACACGGCCCTAACCCTAACACACGGCCCTAACCCTAACCCTAACCATAACACACGGCCCTAACCCAAACACACGACCCTAACCCTTACCAGCGACACTCTGTGGTCAGTGAAAAAAAACAAATGGTTAGGTAATGACTAGTTTGCTATTTATTGTGGCACCTTTTTTTCAAGTGCTACCAAATCATTAAACCATATTCAAATAACATCTTGTAAAAACTCTTCTATTCCCCTACATTGATTCACACCTAGTGTCCTATTCTTTGTTGTTGGACAGGCCACCGCTGCTGTCAGCCCTCCCAGCATGTGGCTCGGAGAGCTGTGTGCTGCTGTTGACCGAGCTGATGCAGAGAGGAGACCTGGATCTGGACCAGGCTCAGTCCTACCTCACTAGCCTAGCCCTCATCCCCCACCCGTCTCCCCTCATCATCAACTCCATCAATGTAGGAGCAACAGGACTACCATTTCACTGATACTGATGAGTTCTTCATGATGCCGTTTGAATATATAAGTGTATATACGTATAACATTTGATGTGACATGCTTATGAACAGGTGGAGGCAGGTGCGAGAGGTTAACCATAATCTGTCAATAATGTTTACATTACAAATGTTTACATACATTTGCATTCTATGTTTATATTTCTATCACTCATGTTGTGTATACACTACAGATATATTTTCCTGTATGTCTTTTGTATATTTAGCTTTTTCTGATTTACATTTTTGTAGACCTCTGGTCTCTTTCTTATTTCGGTCATCTGCTGTCAGACCATCTCTGTCTGTGATCATGAAGTCCATCTCATCTGAGCTGTTTATAATGAAAGAGACCAACTGCATCCACTGTGTCTCTGGTCCTCCATGCCAGGCCCTGCTGGAAGTCCCAGAGCTGCGTCCCCGGGCCCTGCTGGCAGGCTCCTCAATGGTCCATGCTCTGTGTCGGAGGTCCACTGGCCCATGCACCAGTCTTCCTCAGGTCCAGAGCTTTGTGCAGACGCTGCAGGACAGCCTAGGCAGTGGATGTGGGGGAAAGGATCCGAGGAGAGTGTCAGAGGTAAATGCAAAGCGCAATAGAAACAGCTCTTCTAACTCTTTGCTTGCCCATGCATTATAATGAGGAGTTTAACTGAAGGAGGCAGGACTTTAGAGGGAATACCTCCAACCTGCAAGATTAAGCTTAAGCCCCTGCCACCAGATAATTTCCAATTGTGCACGAACAGATCAGCATAGTTGGGAGGAGAAGGGCAAACATGACTTTATAAAGAATTGAACTAGTGGACACCTCCAAAAACGTTTTTTTGTCCAGCTGGTGGAACAGCAGGCCTACTGCTGGGGGTGACTTTAACTCTCAGGAGGTAAAGCGGGTTGACTGGTAACTAGAAGGTTACTAGTTCGATTCCCGGCTCGCCCCTTGAGTTTCGAGGTGTCCCTGAGCCAAGACTCCTCATCCTAACTGATCCCGAAGAGCTGGCTGTCTTCCTGCATGATTGACTCTGTGAATGAATGATTGACACTGTGAATGAATGGTTTTAAGTCGCTAAATGTAAATGTAATCAATGTAATGTAAGGCAAACATAGAATTGAGTTATTTTGCAGAACATTGTATTTACAGATAGCTAGCTGCTGGAATATTGCCTACTGCTTCTTGAAGTGATGAGATATGATACATTTTCACTCAAACATGCTCAAAGGAAGTGTTTGATACTTGGTACACAATAAAGTGCCTTTCACCTTTCTACTCCTTTCTTACTCCATAACAGTTGATTGTTGTATTAATGTATTGTTTCAGCTTCATTCTCCGGTCGTGTTTGTGTGCCCTATTGTGTATTCAAGATGTTCTGAATTTGAAATCCTTCCTTCTAATCCCACATTGATTTCTGTCTTTCTTGCAGCTCCTGTACATTCTGAAAGCTGTGGGGAACTCAGGCCTCTCGGCCCCGGCCCTGGTATCAATGCTGAGCCACTGTGTGCTCGGCTCCTCAGAGGCCCCAGAGCTGCAACTCGCTGCCATCCACTCCTTCAGACGCATGCCCTGTACTACTGATGTGAGTGACAATAGTGCAACAACAACAACAATAATAAGTGTGCGCTGAGGATCCTGTCTATCATGCTATCTATCTACTTACCTATTTATCAGCCACTCATCCAGCTCCATCTATCAATTGAATCTAAATTCCCCACAACAGTATTCTGGTCGCTATGTCCATGTGGTCAATGTGTTTTATGTCAACACCCCTCAAAACCAGATCACATGATTATCTGGGTGAAGGGTGGAAGAGGTCATTGGAGAGGAGGAGGAGAAGAGGTGTGGAGGGTTGTCTGACACCGTTGATTGACAGCTGGTTTCCTCTGCAGCGCTCAGTGCTGTTGCAGCTGTATCGCTCCTCCCAGGAGGACGCAGAGGTCCGGGTCGCTGCATACCAGCAGCTCATGCGCTGCCCTGATCCACGCACGCTGCGGGCGGTCAGGGTGACCCTCGGCAACGAGAGCTCCAGCCAAGGTCTGGCCCCTCCCCAGCAGGGGGCCGGGAACACAGACCCTTATGTCATGAAACTCAAACACAGACATTTCTGATTTTTCTTTGAATGTTAAAACTCATTCCTTTAAATCCATAGTTTATGTGAAAAGGAAAATCTTCAGATAAGCACAATGTGTGATTGTAAACAATACAATTTGAAATATGTAATATTTTCATATTCTCATTTTTTTTAACAGATCCATGTGTAAGCTCTATTTCGCTAAGATTTCAACTGACCTTACTGATAATCATATTATATGACTTAAATATTCCCTCTCTTTGGTTTGAGGAAGTGATTTAAAACTTAATCTTTACTTCTTCTTAAAGGAGATGCATGAGTTGGACCTACCCTACTTTGATTCTATTTTATTGATCATTCTCTAACTGAAAAAGAATGCTGAGCTTATCATTTCTCCATTTGATATTTGTATTTGTAAGTAAGTCTTTGAGATGTTAAGGGGATGCTAAGATACTTTGTGCTTTCTTTAGTCGGTTCCTTTGTATGGAGTCACCTGACTGCGGTCCTGAAGAGTGATGATCCAATGAAACAAACTCTAATGGAGGCCCTACCTGATGACATCATCAGCAAAGACTTTGAAGCGGAGTTCTGGAAATATTCGTCCTATTCCGACTACACTGTTGCCACAGGTAACGGGATTCACTTTTTGTTATGGTGGATTTGTGATGTGGTTCACTACAATAATGCTTACTACCAATTTGCATGTGTGTGTGTGTGTCTGTGTGTGTGAGTGTGTCTCAGGCATGGGCATTGCAAACCTAGAAGGATCACTGGTTTTCTCCCCCAAATCCTTCCTCCCGCGCTCTGCCATGGCTAACCTGACGGTGTATCTGCATGGCAGAGCACATAACCTTCTGGAAGTAGGTAGCACCCTGCCTGTCATCTTGTTATTGTCTATTCAGCTATGGCCAGGGAAGTGAAATGGCTAGCAGATTCTCCGATCAACCCATAGCCAAATGTGTTCAATCCCTAATGTCAGCTCTGCAGCCGACCTTGAAGCATCCTTTAGCAAGATGCCTACAACCTTGCTGCTCCTTGATTAAATGTATCAAAAATTTATTCAAGTTGCTTATAATGGATAAAAGCATCTGCTAAATTACTAAATAAATACATATATATATATATGTATTTATCAAAATATATATATTTTTAACTTTTCTATATGTTTTGATATTTCTGATGGAATAGAGCAGGAAACATCCTCTGGTTGTTTCCATTCCAGGTGGACCTTCGAGTGGAGAACGCAGAACCAATCCTGAAGAAGCTGCTGGGTCGTCCGCCCCGCGGCTCTGAGAGAGAACCCGCCGGGGGGACCAGAGAGCGTTCGCAGTCGAAGAACGGGGAAGGCAAAAGAAGAAGAGAGAGTGGAGACGGTGATGATGGTCTGGGAAATGAAGCTTGTTCCTCCAGCATCAGCAGCTATCTAGACCGAGCCAAGGCCATGGTGAGATTAACAATTAATAATGACTTCTTTGGTGTAGTATAATTGCATTTTTGATGCCATTCTTGGTGAACACTAGACACTGGATCTAAATTGTATTCATCAACTGTTGAACAATGTTGAAATAAAAGTGATAGACCACAGCTAGGGGATCTGAGTCGTACGTGTGTGTTTGTGTTCCCAGTGGACTGGTGGCCGGAGAGCCAGTGAGGGCTCTCCCAAGTGTTGGGTCGGCGTGAAGGTGTTTGGAAACGAGATCAGCGTGTTCACCTGCGACGACCTCCACACTCAGTTCAACCAGCTGTCCATGACGGTGGCAGGGCTGGCCTTCAGGCTGCTCAAGGTAGCTCCTCTATCATAATGTAATGTAATGTAATGTTATCTAATCTAATCTAATCTAATCCAAATCGATAACTTTCTACTCTGTGGAGGCTCTGTATGATACATGCTCTATCCCAATCAGTCCCATAATATATTTCCTCAACCAACTGGTTCTGTCGGGAACCTCCTATACCTTGGGGTTTTCCACGTTGGTGCGACAACTAGGTGGGTCGCAGGTCGCAGGTTGCAGGATGGCCATCGTCAACATCTTTTCTTATTTATCTTTAGAAACATTTGTGTATGGGCTACAATCTTCGACAGTTTAATGGGTCATTGTTTTGAAAGCCGGAAAAGGGGATTCATATATTGAAGAAAAATACGAAAGTTGTTTAGATGTATTTCTCATATTCTCTCATATCTCATGTTTTTTCATTTTAATGACCATTGTCAAAAGCACTTCAACAGGTGGTGTCACAGCATGGAAACGTCGGTGGAGCCCCTTGATCTATACCCCCCTCTCTCCCAGGGCCAGGAAGTCAAGCTCAGCTACCGGGCAGTTCTGATGGCGGAGGAGTTGGTGATGCCATCTCTGTCGGGGATGCCCATCCGCCTAGCCATCAACATGACCTCCCTGCTCTCGCTGCGGCTGAAGGGAAGCGGGAACTACAGAGACCCCAGCCACCTCTCTCTGGCGGGCTTCATTAAGCCAAAGTAACTCAATAAAAACAAGTCAGAGTGTAGGAACTGCTCGCACACACCAATGTTGCGGCCAAATGTGAATAAACAACCCACTTCACCAATGGCGCATCTCAGCTATAATGTAGCTTGTTTAACACTTTGATGAAGTAAACATCATTATGGTGCCTTCATTAAACTTGACATTAACTATAAGCCGTTTTCAGAAATGTCCTCCGCATTTGTAAGCATTTTTACATCAGGAGAGAGGGTGATTCAGACTTGATGCTATATATGCGGACATCAGTGTCGTTCAGACATCAGCAGAATCTCCAGGTGGTTTAGGGGGGTGGGCTTACAAGGGGCGGGATATGACATAGGGTCTAAGTTCGTAAGAGGCAGGATAAGTGCGGCCGCTGTCACTGTAGTTTGTTTTGGTTTGACCACAGACAGCATGGAGAATCGAGAGACCATTTTTTACAACGAACACTGGATCAAATGTAGTTTATTTCTGTGTTTAACTGAGAGAACAGGGAGTGCTACGCCGGGACCCTATAATCTTCAGCTAACTGTTGTAATTAATAATAATAAAAAAAGAATAATCTATATACGCGTGCAGCTGTGATAAATATTTTAAAATCATTCATCATTCAGAACAAAAGGCAACAGTCTGATCATCGTTTAGGGTAACACTCAAAAATGCAGACCGAAGACCATTTAGCACAAATGTCAGGGTACAAATGTCAGGATATGTTGTTCAGATATACGGCCCATCAGGATAATATCAGGACTTCCACGTATGTCTGAAAGCAGCATGTTGACAGGTTAAACTACAACTGACTGACACACACATAATCTGCTTTCAGACATACGTGTCCTGATATTCTCCTGATATTTTCCAGATGGGCCCTATGTCTGAACAACATATACTGACATTTGTACCCTGAAATTCTCCTGAAAAAAATACTACAGCTGAGGTAGTATCATCCATGCAAACACAGGGATGTCAGCACTTCAGATGATTTTAATTCAAGCACTTCAGATGATTTTATGGGAAGGCAATTTTATTTTGCAATACATTCATTACGGCGCAGGATAGGAGCCCAGGAATGCCTTGAACCACATTGGGTTGGACATCAGGGATTGAACCCACTACATTTACTACCATGGTGGTATAGATATATATCCATCATCTCATAATGGGCCATCTGATTTCCCAGCTGGGCTATGAGTGCTATTTGATGTGATCCTGAGTGTCTGGCCTTGTGTCCACAGTGCATTGGTGGGCCTGTCTGGATGGATGGGGGTGGATGGGGCCCTGGGCCAGGCGGGGGTGGAGTGGGCCTCAGAGCTCAGCAGCTCCACCAGTCTTGACGGGAGCGTTCAGCTGCAGGAGGGCCGTGACCTCCGGGTCAAGCTCAATACGCTAGAGGAGCACATGGACCTCCTCTCTCTCAGGTGAGTCCGGCTGGTTTTCCCTCTGGTTGTCAACGCCTTAGGTTAGCTTACAGTCAGCATGATCAATCCATGAGGGGCCTTCATGTCTGGTGTTCTGTTGACGATAAACTTTAGGACTTGTTGAATTACTGTATTCCTTTTGTAGCCCTTCAATATACTTTTGATTGGCCTCAAAAGGAATGTGAAGGTTAAACATGGATAGATAATAGTGTTTAATATTTACTTATGAGCTTTAGCTATTCATTTTAACTTTGCTATATTTGTACACCCAGTAGTATTTATGAATGGTTGTGTCTCAGCTCGCGAGTATTTCAAGTGAGTGAAGACCACAGAGAGGAGATGAGAGGTCCAAAGACTCGCCAGGAGAAGACCAGCTGCAGCCCAAAGACCTGTAAGTCTTTATATTCTGTAGATAGAATCAAGATATATACAGTATCGGTAAACATTACTCCTTACTATTGAGGCATTCAGCGAGTAACCAAAGTGACTGACATTTCTCTGCATACATGTTTTGGTAATTCATGACCTCATCCCTCCCTGCAAATGGGCCATCAGGAT
Organism: Pollachius pollachius; assembly: GCF_949987615.1. Taxonomy (NCBI): domain Eukaryota; kingdom Metazoa; phylum Chordata; class Actinopteri; order Gadiformes; family Gadidae; genus Pollachius; species Pollachius pollachius. The sequence continues at coordinate 20,628,488 of NC_136947.1, read as the reverse complement.
AAACACATCCACATACACAGGGTGCGATTTGTGAAAAAACCAGAGGGGGGGATAATTTTGAGAAACATTTTAAAATGTTTCAAAATGAAGACGGACCCTGTGTATTTTGGTTGTTAATTATTACGATGTAATGGTGAAAATACTTTGGGTGGGGGGGATAATTTTTATCCCCACCGAGCATAAAAATAATTCAGCAGAGGGTAGGACGTGTAAACCAGAGGGGGGGATAATCCCCACCATCCCCACCGGCAAATCGCACCCTGCACATACACCTCGCACCGGGGCCCCGTGGTTGTGACGTCATCAAACTAGTGGTTAGGGCATCTTGAATGAGGCTGGCCCCAGACAGACTTCGTACATTGGGATTTGATCCCAGAACATTTTGGCCTAGCCCAGTGGTTCCCAACCTTTAACTTTAGGTGTACCACTAAAGTTCAAGACCTTTTGCAGACCATCTCATATGCAATCAGATAAACATTGTTAAATACACAAGCAGTGCCTAAACAAAGAGTGGCGGCCATTAATTACACAAATATCACTGCAAGAAAACCTTGGCCAGTGGGAAACCATGGGAAGATTATGTGAGCAAAGCTGCTTATGCTCCCAGTGTGCTTATTTAGGAAACACAAATTAATACAAAACATCAAATTAATACAAAACATCAAATTAATACAAAATATCCCAAATTAATGCGAACATCATTACTGAGCATATTGCTCATTAATATTTATTTTTAATCTTTATATTATTACTTTCATAATATTTTTTTTATCATTGTACATTTCTCTATTTCTGATTTAACATCCCACGTAGCTCCTGCAATGATCTTGACTATTTTGCCCAATACACATAGAAATTGCTATTGGTTGACTTGACCAGCCGAAAGGTTCTGGGTTTGATTCCCTAATGTGTGCTCGCTTGCAGGGTCCAAGATGGTGGGCTGGCAGATGTGTTTCAATGTCTCCTACCCGGCACCCGCAACAGGGGCGTGGCTCCCTCCCCCTGGCCCCACCCACATGTCCATCAGGCTTCTGAAGCTGGACAGAGGGCTGCACTACTACCTGATGGAAGCTGCCTACTCCCTTCTCTCTCAGGTACAGTGAGCTCAGCTTGGGGGGAAATGTAACCATAGCTGGAGATAAAGTAATGAACTTTAATGTATTTATTACATTTAAGTTGACTAGGATAGAATGGAATAGAATAGAATACCCATATTCAATAGTAGATTGCCCATATTCATCTGTATTAGATTGGATAAGATAAGAATACATTTGACTGATAAAAGTTTCACTGCAAACTTTATAAATATTTAATTGCATTAGATTTCATTCCTTTAGATTATATTATATTATTATATAGTTTTTATAAGATTACTTTAGATCAGATCTGATTAAATTAGATGAAATAGAATTTGATTTGATGAGTTTCTATGAGTCGCTTGACTCATCATTTCCTCCCCTTCCACAACCGTCTTGACCTCAGCCGGGGTGGTGGCTCCCCAGGGAGGCCTCACTCCACCTGCTGCTTGCCACGCCCCAGTCCTCCATCCCCAGGGACATGTCTCTGGACCTGGTCGTCCAGCCCCAGCGCATGCTGCTCAAGGTCTCCCACCCCCTGAAGACGATCCTCATAAAGGGTTAGTCCAGAACACCTAAACCTTTCAAATTACTCTATGCTGTACTTGTTTAATTGTTATTTTTAGTTTATTAAGTGAGTTGTTGTTGTTTTTTGTTAGTGTGTTATTTAGTTGGTGAGTTAGATAGTTAGTGAGTTTTTAAGTAATTGAAAGTTAGTTTGTATGTTGTTTAGTGATTCCGTTTGTTTGGTTTCATTTAAATAAGCCATGACTGTTGGTTTCTTCAGGGCAACTTGTTCAAGAGAGAAATACCAGAAAAGCAAAAGTGGAGCTCTCACTAGATGGTGTTCATCACTATTATTTCATGGTGAGTTGCATGATATGTTATATCCTGAAGACATGCATTTGATCTATTTTTTTAAAACTATAAATCCAAATGTATGTTACTAATTATATGTCCCTGCAGGCTTCGGTTGATTCGAAAACATTGCTGACAGAACAAAGGAGCCGATATCACCTGGAGGCCAAGTGGGCACCCAGCACACCTCCTATGATCCTCTCTGCCAACGTGACGCGGGGGCTGGGCAGGAAGATTAGCTTTTCTGCCGTCGGGAAAAATGTTTTTAGAGAGACCCTAACGATTCAAGGTACTTGGACGATTACATCTGAAATACATCTCCGTTATGTCTCCAAGGTACTTAAAAATAAATAATTTAATGCTAAATCTTCTTATTTTAAAGTGTAACTGAACCCCCTGTTTCAGCACAAATTCAAACAATATGAGATGTAAAGAACTATGTTGTGGGCTGAGACTTCTAGGAAGGAGGGGGGAATATTATCCATTTGTGATACTTTTGTATTATGTTATGTTATAATGAGAGGTGTTGCATATGAAATGCACCACATACCGTGGCTTTATGCCGGCCCGCCGCTCCCTATACGCAGAGTACGCAGAGTTTGTAGGGCACCAAGTACCTGGGGGGGGGGCACCAAAAATTATGGTTTGTAAAAAAAATTAAAAAAAATAAAAAATTATTTCATTATTGAATTAAAAAAATATATCAATTAGTGATGAAGAGGCCCACCGTTGTTTTTTCTTAATTGCATAATCTATCACTCAATTTCGGCAATTATATGTTTTTACCTAATATATAAAAAGAGGCACCCCCCCCCCCCCCCCCCCCCCCGGCTCGCCTAGGGCACCGAAACGGCCAACAGCGGCCCTGGCTTTATGCTACAAGGGCCCTATCTCTCGTTCTTTTCCCTCCTGCACCACGCGTCGGTAATTTAGGGAATGATCTTCTTCACTATTTCAACTTCAATCCGTATGTTGTGTTGATGATATACTTTGAACTTAAAACGGAGACGGCACCAAATAAAGGCACTTAACAAATTGGTGTGATTTCAGATGTCACTAACCATATCCCATATTGATGATTGAACCCAGTACCTTTGGGCTGTGAATCAAACACTCTGCTAACTGGGACAGTGACTGTGACTTTGTTGTTTGTGTCAAGTGGCCCTGGAGCGCAGGGTCGAGGAGAGCGGGAGGAGGTACTCTGTGGAAGGAGAGGTGCTGTTACCCGGGGTGCTGGGCAGCAGGGTGCTAGGCCTGATGGAGGAGAAGACCCCCCTCTGGAGCTCTGCGCTCCAGCTGAAATACGGTGTCGGAGGTGAGCGAGTGAGCCTTCTGAAGACCATGGGTTAGCTGAGATAAGACAGGCGGGAGGGACGGTTACAGCAGGGATCCAACATGTATATTCTGTTAACGTTGTCACGATTTAATCTCTGCCCAGAGGAGGCGCGTCATCTGCGTCAGGAGTGCTACATGTCTCAGAGCTTGAGGAGGGAGGCGACCTCTGACCTCAGCTCCACCATGAGAGCAGAGCATGAGTTCCACTGCTCCAACACGGCTTCAGTCAACCACAAGGTGACCACATTCATCTTCTCACAACAAAGAACTGTTGATAGTTCCTCCATTAACTGTCAATGGGATCTTCTGAATGTTCATACATGGCTACAAGTCACTGGAACGCATTACTCTTTTATCATAGGGAGTATTAGGAAGACAATTTGACCCAAAGCAACTTATAGTGTCTTTGAGATACATCTCATTAAGGCAAAGGTAGGGTAGACGTCGTGCTAATGGATGCCTATAGGTAGTGTGCAGATATTAGGGACTGAACCAGGGTCTTTTTGACTGGGAATCACCCCAACCACTACACTATCTTGCGCTACACCAATACTATTCGACCCTGGTATTTAAGTCTATGGATTGAAAAGATATTTGATGGGAGCAGGCTGTTTGGATGCGTCTCCCAGATTGTGGTGAGAAACGAGGAAAGCCACAGCCACGCCCGCTCCAGCCTGGATGCCAGCTATGGTAAGCACTGGGACGAGGTAAACAACAAGCGCAAGCTACACCTGAGCCAGTCCTTCAAGAACCAGACCAGCCAGAACCACACCAGCTACACCATGGAGGTGAGCAGGCCAGTCAGCCATGGACGGAGAGCGTAGAGATATAGAGAAACATTTGACTCACTGTTTCTTTGACAACAAGAGATGGAGTAGCAGGACTCTGTACCCAACCAGACTGATTATTGATCTTAATCATATATTGAAAATGTGTGTAATTGTATAAATTACACACATTTTGATCTGCCTCAATCTGTTTGCTTATTGGTTAAAATATGTGTCTAATAAACATACATCATAAGTGAACACACTGAGATCCATCCAGCAAACCAGTTCACTGACAATAAGAGGCCTGTCTAACTTCCGTATTATTATATTATCTCGACAACGATGTTGCCGGTGTTCCCAGTTCAGCCTCCTCCTGCCAGAGAAGCACCTGAACTACAGGACCCATCTGCTGCACTCCCACCTGAAGGGGCGGGGCTCTGAGAGCACCACACACCTCAAGGTGCACTATAACGACCTCCTGCCCCTGGTGGCCGGCCTGCAGTGGAGGAGCCCCCCCGGAGATGCCACTCACAAGAAGTGGGAAGGTACAAAGAAGAGAAAAGGCCTCTGTTTTCAGTGATTGGTTGATTGTAAGACATTCTGGTTCAGAAGCGTTTGTGAACCAGAATGAACCAATTTGAGGAGAAGAATCCCCTGGATAGATGACTCGTGGAAGGGTGTATCTTGTTCTTGAGCAACCTTCTAGTTCAGATATTCAGTATTGTAAAAAGCTGCGGTAGAACAGTCCCCTGCTGCAGGTGTAAGTCCCTGCCTGGCACTGATCCCCGCAGGTTCCTTCAACATGGACACTCCCTGGCTGTACGTCTCTTTGGCCCACAAGCTGAGCCGGCACCAGAGCCACACTCTGCAGCTCAGTGCTGAGCTCAGCGCCCGCAAGTGGCTGAGCGTCCGCGGCCTGACGCTGGAGGCGCTCTACAAGGACTGCGGGCGGGAGAGGGAGGCGCGGCTCCACCTGTACACGCCAACGCTCGCCTATGTCAAAGTGAGCAGCAAGGGATGACTTATATTCACATCCCTCTCAGTAAACGATCCCATTTGCCATATTATAAGGGAAGTGGGGCTTAGCTCAAACTTAAAGTGAAATATGGATACATATATTTAAATATATAATCTAATATATACACCAATATACATCATAAATTGAATATAGTCACCAAAGAAATATGTGTAATTTAAATAGAAAACGCCCTCCATCTTAACCGCCTCACCAATGTGGTCCTCCGCCCTCCCCTCTCTCGGATAGGTGGGTGCCTGGGGAGTAGTGGGGAAGCAGGGGGTGAAGAGCTCCTGGACCCTCAGCTCCATGTGGACCCTCCCCCTCCAAGGACAGCTGTCCCTGGAGGGCAGCAGGGACCGCCGTGGCCTGCAGCTCGTGTCCAGCTACGGCAGACAGAACCTCAGCCTCTCGGCGGCCCTCAACACCCTGGACAAGGTTTGCTGGAGGAGGTCAACCTTATTCTGTCTTGGGATGGTCATTGTGGAAACAGTGCGATGCCATACTGGCTATTGGTGTTTAAAAACATTGGATTTAACACCTAGGGCCCTATCTTGCATCCGGCGCAATTGACTTAATCACTGGCGCATGTGTCGTTGCTAGTTTGCAACTGGCGCAGAGCGTTCTTTTCCCTCCTGCGCCACGTGTCGGTAAACTAGGGAATGATCTTGCGCCCCAAGGGGCGGTTCGGCGAAAGGAGGAGGCGTGTTCTGGCGCAAACATTCCCTGGTGCTATTTTGCAGTTTCAGAAACCACTTGCGCCACAATCCAGGAAATACCTGGTTTAAAGTCAGTGGCGTGTTGTTCAGATGCTATTTTAAGGACGCATGCATCATGTTGCTCGTGCACCTCGCGCGTACACTTTGCTTCTCTCATCTACCTAGCCACACATTCTTGGTAAATTATTTGGGAAAGAACAGCTGTAATACAGCGGTAATAAGTTGTACTTTTAAATCAATGCATCTGCAAACACCGTACAGCAAACACATATTTTCTTGACACAGACATCGTGTACATGCCCATAACTTTTAGGATTGATGAGTATTTAATCGTGAGAAAACATTGTTTTACCGCGAGTGAGTGTTAAAAAGAATTAATGAATGCGGGCGCGAGTGTGTGCGTCCATCTGTTTAAACACACGCAAACTAAACACGTAACGCATAATACAGTCCATGGCAATGTATATTACACAGGGGGACACATGCATATTAGGAACACAAGTTGATAACGATAATGCATATAATACTGATAAGAAACAATGTTTAGAATGTATTGCGTATATCATTAAATAGAACCACAGTTACCGCATATCATATGTGTGTTAAGTTTTCTATGCCAAAATTGATTTGAGGACTCAGTATTACTGAAGTTGTGGAAGAAAGCCTTATTCCATGTGTGAATTAGGCCATATTATTTGGCCATAAACTGAGCCATTTGAAGTTTGAAATTCATGTGAATCTGTCTCATCCGAGACTGCAGATGCGCTGTCAAAATATGAACTTGTCAGATTCAAATGCGCTCATGGCTCTTAAAGTGGATGGGAGCTGGCACTCTCATTTGTTTATTGCACGTTATGCCCAAACCACACCTACGGGTAATGAGGCTACTTCAGACCAACCCTTTTTAGATTTGCGCCGGGCGCAAGAGTCATTTTTGCGCCGATAAAATAGCGACACCGCCATAGAACCGCCCACAAAGCTACTTGCGCTTGGTGCTTCTCACTTGCGTTTCAGACCGTTAAAATATGGCCCCTAGTGTGCTAACCCTGTAGTCAATACACCTTGAACCCAGGTTTGATTCTGATTAAAGGACCTGCGGCCGTATGCTACATGTTAGTCTCTCAAACAACCTTTTTACTGTTTTAACTGATGTTTTGTGCAGAGCTCCACTAACAGTGCTGTGTTGCTTTCTCTCCTGTCACTGGTCGACTGACTTCATTTAAGAACTTGAAAAAGAGCCAAGTGGTGGTAAAAATGGTCTTCTGGGAGCCCAAGAGCTCTCCCACAGAGCTGGAATTTGAAGGAACGGTGGAGGAACTGAAGAAGGACCTGAGAATGTACCAGAAAACTGCCGTTTTGCGGCTCAGGTCTGCAATTAGGAATTTTTGATTGTAATGTTAAGGATACGGTCCATCCACTTGATTGTGAAAACTTCAACATTTCCTACAATAGGCAGCCGTTCCAGAACTTTCCCCAGAGTTTACTCCTTCGCCATACGTTCACTGTTGACCACTTCAAGGATCTCTACATCTTAGAGTCCAGAGCGGGTTTTCATAGCAGCGGCGAGGTCATTCACACACTCACATTGGGATACAAACCACCAAGACCTTTTGTGAGTTTAGACCAAAATGACCAAATCAAAATGATGAAATTGCACAAATTTTTTAGCTTAGTCTGGAGGAGCCAAACGTTCATAGTGAGACATACTGAGCTCATCCTTTCTTTGTTTGTTTCAGGTTCGCTCGGCTCTGGTGCACCCATTCAGCTCTTACATGCTTCCAACTGACTCAGAGCTATGCTTCACCATGTTCAACAACCAGGTAGACCATCAGCAATGACTCATGATTAATCCAGTCAGAGGACCCAGTGGTTGATGCTCTCACCCCCACAGACCCAGAGGGAGGTTCAGGGGAGGCTCCGGGTGGGCAGCAAGGAGAAGATGAACTTCCATGGGCAGCTTCTCCAGAAGCCTGGACAGAGAGGCATGAGGGTCCGAGCCAACCTCTCCCACCTCCTCCAGGTAGACCAGCCCAGAGGAAAAAGCCTATCGAAATCTGTTTCTATTGAGAACACACGAGAGATGCAAAATAACCATACAATACAGCAAATATACAGAAAATTTGCTTTAGTCACTTTAACGGGTTCGAAGGAATACGAGCAGGCAGAGTTGTCGTTCTCTCAGCGGGAGATCGGTTTATTTGCTTTTAACGGAAAACACAAACACTCAAACTACAACAAAAAGGTCCTTTCAGAGCCGTCCCTTTGTGGATTCGGGTAGGTTCCACTCACTCTGGATCTCGGTGGTCCGTTCGCTCCTGGGTTTTTCCTTTTCTCCCTACAACACAAAGCAGGCACATAAGTACACACTCCCTGATTGGCCTGAGTGCGAACACCTGCTCGCAATCAGGTCCAATCCCCCCAGCCGATCCCATGCGCTCCCAACCTGCCCATACTCCCCCTGCAGGCCAGACGTCGCACGTCCCCCCACAGGATTTATCTACGTAGAACAATCTGGATTTTCCATGTATGGTAATGCTGCAACATGCTCTTCTGGAAGGTAAACAATCACAACAGAGAGGGGTTGGCAGGAGGGGGGCGAGGGGGCAGAGAAGGATGAAGCCGAGTGTTGACTGAGAATGAGAGGAAGAGTTTCCCGAAAATCTACATCGTTTTTTGTGTTGTGATTCTTGTCAGGTTGCTCTATAGGAGTCATTAATAAGAAATTAAGACCAGTAAAGTAGTATAATAGGAGATCTTTAATATTTGAGCAGACAGTTTTACTAAATATCTTTTGAATTCAGATATCAGATGTCACTAACAATTCTGTAGGGGTGAGAGCCAATGGGGATCGAACACAGTAACTTTTGGCTGGGAGTTGAACAGCCCAACAACCACAGTAGCCCAACCACCTACACAAAATTCCCAATGTCTTTGTGACGTGCTTTCTTTTTTCTTCTTAATCATTTAATTAGTGGTATGTGTTACTATCATAGCGAGGGAGACCACCAACTGGAACTTGTTCCAACTGGTCTTAATCTGCTGGTGTTGTTACTGTTCCAGCTGCAGCTGCCCTCCTCTGCCCTGCTGGAGGGAGATGTGCACTGGACCCCCACGGACAGCCCTGCTCTAGACTACCTGGCCAGGGGGAGGCTGAGGGTAGAGCGACAGGAGAGCCAGGTGAGGACTACTCATCCTGAACATGTTAGGAACATGTGGGGGACCGATGGGTTAATAAATGTGTTTTTGTATGTTATTGTTATTTTTCAGTTTTCCTTGCACCTGAATGGAACCACCAAAGTAATTGGGCTGTATTCCTCTCTCAGTCATCCCTTTAAATCCAAGATCCCCAAAACTGTAGAGGTGGGTGATTGGCTTATTTTATTTATGCTTTCTTTGTTTGTTTATGTGTTTGAAATAGCATTACTTTGTCTGACGATAGTAATGTATAAAATATCTATTCATATAAATAAGGAATATTTCTTCTTGATTTGAGAAAAGAAAACCATCTTGTGTGAATATTACCTTCATGACAACAATGTATATAATTATATCTAGTATTTATTAAACATTAAGTTTATAACATGTATTTCATCATAGTAAATATCCTTACGTGAGAACCTTTGCTTGAGAAACCCTTCCCGCTGTCCAGACTAGCATGGGTCCTCCTCTTTGTCCATCAAGGTGACCGCCATGCTGTACACATGGCGGTCGGGGCATGGCTTTAGCAGCATACGTGTGGTGGCTGATGGGAAGGACAGGGCTCGTCTGGGGGCCAAGCTGTCCCACTCCCTGAGCGGGGGGGACAGAGCTGTGGGGCTGAAGCTCAACCTCTCCCAGAGCTTGTTCCCCGGAGCGGACCTGGCCCTCCAGATGACCGCTAACCTGTCAGAGCACTGGTACGTCAGGGGTTTAGCTGTTTTCTGACCTCAGCATTTATTTTATTCATAAGTGTGGGAATGAATAGAGAGTTCATTCACTCATGAATTAATTTGCTAATTCACTCTTTCACGCAGTCACTCGTTGTCATTCCTCATTCAGTCTTCCACAAATTTACTCGTTCATCAGTCTCCATCATTCTGCAGTCTTTTATTCTTTACTTATTCACTCATACACCCTCTCATTGACTAATTGGTTCCCTTTTTCACAATTTATATTATATTATTTATTTCTGGTTGGATGCTGGGTAGTTCCTCCTCTACTCATTTGTCCCTTCTGTGAGATGTTTCTAATATGGATCGGTGGTAACCAGGTAACAAGGTTCACCCTAAAACCAATGGGCCTTGTTTATCTAGTGGCTTCCTTCTCAACACTAGCTAGGAGGGGGGACTGCCACATTCAGTTCACTCCACCTAGTTAGCTTACAGAACCAAAAATAACACAACACTAGTCCTCACCTCCATCTCTGAGAAGGGATAACTTATTTTTAGGACACATCTTGTCAGCAAAGTATTTAATTTAATTTTAGATCCTGATCATGGGAAGATACAGGCAGCAGTTTACCAATCATACATTCAAAGAGACAATGGGTGTACATGATTCTTATAGGGACACCTTGACATCGTGGGCAATAACAACAAAGGAAACAAAGGTGACAGTGGGGGGATTTAAGCACATTTTCACGCAAATTCATCTAAAGCGCCAAATTTTGCACGGATGTAGCTCCGGTCATACTGAAATGATTTAGCTAGGGCACCAGAGCCAGTGACCCTTGGGGCCAAGATGGCGGCCAAATTCAATATGGCCGCTGCCTGAAAAGGGTTCCGGCCATAACTTTTGAACCACATGAGTAACAAATACAAACTTTACATATTTTTCAGCCTAATTGGTCATGGGAAACATATAGGAATGTTAATATTCATGACCTGGTGCATCTGGACCCCTTATTCCTCCAATTCCAATATGGCCACTGTCCAAAAAATAAGTTTCAGCTGTAGTTTGGGGCCTTACACCCCATTGTTCGCGCAAATTCATCTACATGCACCAAATTTGGCACAGATGTAGCTGAGGGCATACTGACATGATTTAGTTAGGGCGCTCGAGCCAATGGTCCCTGAGACCAAGATGGCTGCCAAATCCAATACGGCCGCCGCCTGAAAGGGATTCGTCCATAGCTTTTGAACCAGATGAGATACAAATACAAACTTGATGTCTATTTTACCTTTTTTGACCATAGGAAACCCATTGCCAATACTGATATTTATGATTGGGTATATCAGGACCCGCCCAAATTCCCTAAATTCAGGCTACAAATTTTCAACCAAATGCACTACAAATGAGGATGTGGTGTCTATTTTATGTTTATTGATCACAGGAAGTCCATTGGCATATTTATATTACGCTTGTGTAAGTATGTAACCTTTTTTCTTTCAAGAATGTGGTTGAAAATCACCTGTGTACCACAGGTGAATACATTCAAAGGGTAATCATATATGAAAGAATAAGACACTATTATTATTATTATTATTATTATTACTATTATTACTAACTATTATTGCAAGGCAATATTTATATTATGTCAAATTGTTAAAAGAATAATATAGTAAATTTGTCCAAAACTCTTAAAGGTTTGCTTAGCATAACAAAAAAACAGCAATAACATAAAAAACAGCAGTGAATTCTCAAGGTCTCTCACATGAATTAACATTATCACTCACAATTACCGGATTACTCATCGTCTCTACCATCATTGTTTGTACAAGCACCCTCACATGTGTAGTACACTTGAATAATTAAAGGGTAATTCCGGTGTAAAATGGATTTGGGATATGTTTTGTATGATAACGAGTTGAAGCGTTCGTTTTGGAGCACAAAAAACGTATATAGACGCTTTCTTCAGTTGGCTGTTTATAGCCGATTCTATCAAAACACTATAAACTTAGAACGATGGGGGCACTGGTTAAGGTAAAAACTAAATCGTTATTTTAAACCACTTAAAAGGCTAAAAGTAGCCCGACACGTCTTTGGTAGTATAATAAGGGTCTTAACATATAAAACGAGGCATTGAGAACTTTGTAAGTGTACAGATTGTTTATTAAAAAATACATTTTATACACACTATACCATCAGTAGATCACCCGTCGACGCCATTTTGTTTTTAAGACTCGATAGGTAGATTGACGAACACAGAGATTGTGACATCCGTCAGCAACACGCAAGCTCTGTGTGCGCCATTGCATGCTTCATCATGGATGCAGAGGCTGCATATGGGATACACTTCTATCTCAGCACAGTGTTTCACTGTGTCATTATTCAAAAGGTGTGAGTTAAAACTAGACCATGTAATAACATCCTTTTCACAGCTGCTACACCACAGTCCATACAGTCAACTAGTATTCTCAATATTTGCTCAATATTGCCCAAATCTATGCTGGAATTCTGACACTTCCTCATATATGCCTTTCCTACATTCTCAATTAGAAAAATTGCTGGGAATATTAGGAAAGTATGAATTGTCAGGTAGTTGTTCTCTTGTAAATGCAAATGTGGGGTCTAAACATAGGCAATCACAAATGTAAGCATTCCTGTGTGTGTCATGGTAAATAAAATTAAATAGACATTAAGTTTTCATCTGTAGCTTATTTGGTTCAGAAGTTGTAGTCAAAAACCTTTTTCATAAAGTAGTCAGATTGGATTTGTGGTTCCACATATACCCAATCATAAATATAAATATTTTTTTGTGTTTCCCATAGCCAGAAAAGGTGAAATATATGTGAACTTTACATTTGTATCTCATCTGGTTCAAAATATGCAGCCGAATCCCTTTTCGGGTGGTGGCCATATTGGATTTGGAGGATTAAGGGGTCCAGATATACTGGATCATAAATATAAACATTCCTAGGTGTGCCCCATGATCAATTAAGCTAAAAAATACATCAAGTTTGCATTTGTAGCTCATGTGGTTCAAAAGCTATAGTCGGAACCCTTGTAGGACAGACCCATATTGGATTGGCCGCCATCTTGGCCCCGAGGGTCGCTGGCTCCGGCGCCCTAGCTAAATCATTTCAGTATGACCTAAGCAACATCTGTGCCAAATCTTGCGCTTTTAGATGAATTTGCAAGGCTGCGAGACAGTTAAAGGTCCCATGGCATGCTACTTTATGGATGCTTTAATATAGATATTAGTGGGCCCCTAACACGTTCCCAAAAGTCTACGGTGGTGCAGAATTACAGCCACTACGAGCAAGTCGTACATTGAGCTTTCCCATAACGCGCCGTTTCGGTGTCTGTAGCTTTAATGCAAATGTGGAGGAGAGAGGCGGGTCAAGGAAGAGTGCAGGGGTGTGGCCCTGAGCAGCTTGCGGCCACGGTACCATGCGCTGTTTACAGTGGATGTATCACAATGGCGAGGCGCACACAGCCTCGCCAATATTTACAGTTCTGTAAATATTCTAGAACACTCCGGGTGCTCCGGCGGGAGTCCTGGAGCTCTATATCTAAATAATATCATATTATACATAGATATCTATATCATATAATATATATTATCACAGCCAAAAGCTTTGTGCACCTCCAGACGATATTATGAATCTCAAACGACTGCGTCGGGTTCTCCGACGTCTCTGGTTCTTCCACGTCCACATCAATCTGAAGTAGACTGAACCACGGCATGGAGGAGAAAGGTATCGTTGCCCGCGATTGTTGACCACGATTGTTGACCGCGATTGTCTCCCGCGGGAGCCGCGCTGCCAAGGGACCACCACCTCGGCAGCGGGCAGTGGGCAGCGGTCAGTGCTTAGGCACCAGCGCCTCCTGCAGCGAGCAGCGCCGAGGCAGTGGTCCCTCGGCAGCGGGAAGCGGGGCTCAAGCGGGAGACAATCACGGGCAACAATCCCTTTCTCCTCCTCCATGTTGTGGTTTATGTTTTTCAGGGAGTCAAAGTCAAAGTTCCTTTCCCCCGATTCCTTCTCAACCATGGCTGAGATAACCCCCTCTACGAGTCTCGTTAGGGAAATAGCAGAGATGAGAGTGTTATGCGCCATAACACCAACAGCAGAACGGTTATCGAAATAACAAAGAAGTGTACAACACTTGCGTTACAGTCCTGGATCTCTATATCTAAATAATATCATATAATACATAGATATCTATATCATATAATACATCTTATCACGGCCAAAAGCTGTGTGCGCCTCCAGATGAATCAAAAACGACTGCGTTGGTTTCTCCGCGTCTCTGGTTCTTCCACTTCAACATCAATCTGAAGTAGACTGATCCGCACGCTGCAGGCTGCCCGCTGCCCGCTTCCGGCTGCCCGCTGCCGGGCGGAGGTGCTTCGCGGCAGTGGTGCCTCGTGGCAGCGGGCGGCAGGCAGCATGTCGCAGTTCATGTACTTCAGGGAGTCAAAGCCAAAGTACCTTTCCCCCAATTCCTTCTCAACCATGGCTGAGATAACCCGAAACTGGGATCTTGTTGTGGAAATAACAGAGACGTCCAAGAACCGACGTGTTATGCGCAATAACACCAACAGCAGAACGGTTATCCAAATAACAAAGACTTGTACAACACTTGCCTTACAGTGTGTGTAATCACACACACACACACACACACACACACACACACACACACACACACATACATACACATGTGGCGTTCGCACGGTCATAGCTCATTGTCTCATTGGCGGGCCAAATTCTCTGGGCGGGCAAGACAGAGAAAGGGGAGGTAACTTGGCCTCTTATGACGACATATGGGGCCACATTCCAAATCAGCACACCTGAGCTTCCATTTTTTCAAAGGCGAGAAGGATACCTAGTGCTCATTTTACACCGAACGCAAGTTTTAGCCACTGGGGGGTGATAGGCAGGCTAGGGGAACTCATATTAATGTTAGAAAACCTCATAAAGTGAGATTTTCATGCCATAGGACCTTTAAAGGAATCTACACAACAAAGAAGTCAGCAGGTTGGTGTGGCCTTAGTATCAGACTTGGGGCTGCACTGGAAATGCAAATGAAAACTATCTTAAAACCTTTAAATTAGAGAGGAAAAGAGAGATATCTCTAGGTGCAAGAAGAATGTATAGAAAAATCATTTTCATTTGACTCGTTATTATATATAATTATATATTTTCTAAATAATTGTATATTATAGTTACTATTAATATTTCCAGGACAGTCTCCAACCAAGCAGTGACCATTGACAGCTGATTCTTATCCCCCAGGGTTTCAGTGCTCGGCTCCTACACCCAGGGGGAAAGGGCCCTGTTGCTCAAGGCCAGGGGCCTCCTGAACCACACCCAGGGGCTTCAGCTCTCTGTGACGGGGGATCTCAGGCACTCTCTGGTGGGCCTCAGTGCTCTGCCAACAGCCCTTGCGCTGGAGGGTGCCCTGAGCAAGATGGAGGGACTCACAGAAGGTGGGGCTGAAGGAGGAAGGTTCATAGCGGTGCACAAAGGGATTCATAATTCTCATAGGGGGCGTCAATTGAGAACAACAAACCAATTTAGTTTAATCACAGGGGAAAATTCTAGTCTGCATACTTGAATACATATCAGACTTATACTATTAATCAAGTAGACTAGGAAGTTATTCAGTTTGAATGTGTCATAGCGTATGTTTGTGTGTGTGTGTATGTGTGTGTGTGTTTCCAGGACAGCTGAGACTCCAGGTGATGAAGGCCCTGTACCTGGTGGAGATGAAGCACATTGAAGAACATGGACACACGAGGGCTGGATATGGGGATAAGGAGGAGGAGGAGGAGCATGAGGAAGATGAGGATGACACAGCAGGGGACGGCCCGGGGTGCAGGGCAAGCTACAGGCTGTATGCTCAGTATGGGGACCAATTTCTGTGTTTAAACGCCAGCCGGCAGCTCAACAGCTGGGGGAAGGGAGTGCTCCACGCCAACCTCTCTCACTCCTCTGACCTGCTCAGCGCTAGAGGTCAGCCAAACCATTTCGCTCTCTCTCAAGTTCTCTCTCTCTCTCCCTCTGTCCTTGTTTCCCTCTCTTTAGCTCTCACTCCCTCAACCTCGCTGTCTCTTTCCCTCTCTTCAGATTAAATTTGATTCAACAGAGCTTTGTTGGCATGGAACATAAACATTTACAGTACCTGACGCAATTTTCAAATCAAACAATGGAAAAATAACTTGGAAAATATGTGAATGGAAAATTTTTTTTTAGATAAAACCTGCTATAGAGGCCTTTAGCTATATTTATATACAGGGCTCCAGACTAACTTTATGCGTTGGTTGCACTGGTGCGCCTTACTTTTTTTTTTAGGTGCACCAGCACAAAATTTAGGTGCACCAAATTTTTCATTGCGTCACCTTTAACGCCATAACTCTCCATAACTTTCTTGGGCGGGTAATTCAGACTCTCTGAATAACTACTCTCAGTAGTAGGGCAGGTTGGAACAGTAGGCATAGTTTTTTTGAATGAAAAAACATTTTTACCTCGCTTAATTTTCCCCCTCTTTTGTCGCGTTTATTTTCTTTATCCGTTTCAGTTACTCTGCCGCTTAGGTCGTTCGCAATTTGAAAAAAAAACACAAGCAGTGAACAGGACCAGAGCCAATCAGAGGCAAAGAACCAACCAAGCTCTTTCTCTTATTGGTTTAGACCACGATATGATCCTACCATGAGTAGGGATGGGGATCATTAATATTTATTGATATCGATACCATTTCCGATACTCCTTAACGATCCGAGTCTTTAACGATACCACTATCGATACTTTTCTATTAATTGGTGGAAATACGAAGCGTTTTTAGCGATGAGGAAAATATTTAGGAAATAAATAATTGCATTTTAAATTAAATATGTAATTCTTAATAAATATTGACATCAGTAGTTTTAGTTATACAAACTAAAATGATTAGAGCACTATACAACTGTATTAGTAATACTGAAACATGAGTTAAACAGTATAACTCATGTTTCTCACCAAAAACCTCAATTTACCGTTTCTTTATGTTACATTTGAACGCATCATGATGACGGTCGTTTTACTGAGCCAACCTCAACACATCATCACGCAGCACATCTAAAACTTTATTTACTTTTTAAGATATCTAGCTTGTATGCTGCTGATTACCGATTTCACAATTTTTTGTTTACTATTTTTAACGTCTTAAACTCCAGCCTATTTTTAATTGTCTAATTTGTCTAATTAATATGCTTGGTGTTTGAGTTGTGTTTGGTGTGTGTAAAAATCCTTGCAGCGGAGTTTCTCATGTTTAATTTGATATGACTATTTCTACATAATAAGGGCAGTGTTGTAAGCCTTTTGCTGCGAGAGTGATCACGGTCTTCCCAAACCTGGGGAACCTCAAGTTTATGAGGTTAACTGACGTGGCTAGCGACAATGTCTGTGTGTGCGATTACCGCTCGTAGTTTGAGTGGATGATTAAGACGGGCCCGTCTGTGGTGCGACAGGAGAAGGAGGAGACAGAGTCTTTTCAACTTGGAGACAGTCGAAGGTACTGCACTTGGTCTTTATTTGATGCACAATGCTTGTGTGCTTGGCCATTGAGGTTGTGTTCCCCCCTTTACAATAAATGATTTTCGCCCTTTTCGCACGTTCAGCCACCCTCGCGAGAAAAGTTAACTGCCAGACTTCACTTGTTTTACTTGTAATACCTGTTTGCTTACAATTCCATTCAAAAACATTGGTGGACACGCTGCAGTGATTGTATTGATTTGAATTAAATGCCGTGACGCGACTCGAGGGACACAACATTACGTTACAGGACCTACGGGACAAAAAAAAAAAAAAAAAAAGCCCAAACGTTAATGATTTGGAACCGGGTCCTTGACAGAACCGGGTTTCGATCCCAATCCCTAACCATGAGTGTGAGTTCGATTACAGGAGAACACAGAGAGATGATGCGATTGCGAAGGAAATTTATTTTTTCACCCGGGCAGCGTCAGGTGCACCAGTGCGACCTATAAAGAATATTAGTCGCACCCTTAAATATTTTGGTCGCATGTGCGACCAAATTGGTCGCACTCTGGAGCCCTGATATATATAGTAACTCTCCTTCCCTTGGCGTGTACCTATAGGCGTACCTGCTAACAACAGTGCCAAGGTGAGCTGGAGAAACCAGAGAGGACTTCAAGCATCCCTGTTAGCAGAGCTGCTGGCCGGGCCCGAGGGCCTGAAGGCAGAGCTGAGCTGGGCCAGGATGGGCCGCCAAGTCGTCCCCGGCTGGGAGCTCCACTCCAGGCTGCAGCACCAGAGCGGGGCCCTGGCCACCCGGGGCCTGCCCAACTCCATGCAGGCTGAAGCACACTACCTGGTGAGTCCTGCTGGCTGGGCGTTAGGAGGTGGTTGGAAATATACACTTGCTTAAACACTTCAACTACATTGACCTTGAGCTTGATGCTTTTATCTGAAGCAACTTGAAAGCACTCTACATGAATGGTACATTATTAAACATTAATTTAATGCAGTAATAAGCATAGTGTTGTTATAGGGGTAGTGTTGGGGTTAGTACCCTTATCCCTATGCTTAAGCTTCTGTTTAGTATTAATCATATAAAATAATGCATAAATCAGTACCTTAGTTAACACAGACACTAGTAACAGACATTAGTAAACATGAACAACATTAGTAAATTGATAACTAGACCTTTAGTTAACTGTTGCTAAAGGTGTGTAAGTTAACTAATGTGAATTAATGATTGAGTCAGTTACCATTATGTCAGGTGTGTCAGTGGACTCCACCAACAAACTAAGAATGAAAATAAAATAAATAATGTGGGATCTTCATCTAGGCCTTTAACCTAAATGATTTACGGAGAATTCAGATTCATGTCCTTCAGGACCAGAAGGAGGCTCTAGTGGCCTCTTGCTTTAGGATGCCTACAGGTATGCTGTTATTATTGGGAATCTAACCCAGTACCTACGGGTAGGACTCCAACACCCTAATCACTACACTGTCCTATTCCCCTGTCCCTTTCCAATTCCACAGAGAGAGGAGGGCAGAGTCCTCGGAGACCTGGTTCTTCACATAGAGGAGCAAAAAAAGCTGGATGCTCATTTTATTGCGACAAGGAACAACAACACAGCGAATGTATCTGTGTCTCTATGGCAACAGATACGGCAACTCAGGGAAGTTCTACCCACATCTCTGCAGGTGAAATGCATCCCACATGAAACCTGTTGAAAACCATCTACACATTTACTCTACACTGAGATTATTGTAATTCTGTTAAAATATTTAAGTAGTAAATATAGTAATTACATTGTTTTAAGCGAGGATATATGTTTGATAGGATTGATAAATTATACATGTACTCATTACATTCAGATTGCATTATCATATAATCTTGAGGTCAGAACATGCCATGTTGTCTAATGTAGCCATTCCAAGGGGCCGTGCCTCCTCCAACCTCACTCCAAGCCTCCATTCTTTAAACAACAAACTTTCCTGCTTTCCCAGACGAATTGCACAAGCGACTCCTCCACGGACCGCTTCTTAGGTCAATGCTATGGAAGCTTGGCGAGCCACTCAGTTGAGGTACGAGCCTTCTCCGTCTCTAGTCCACAAAGTAGGCTTTGCTACGGCCTTGCCATAGCTTGCCTTAGCCTTGACGCACAAGCCAAAGGCTGCATCGGCCCTGCTGATCGGGCCGAGCTACGGGCTAAACTAAGCCATTCTTCAGGCTCCTACTCACATCAGTGGGCCTGCCCATCAACTCCAACCTCAGGCTCCTGCTGCGACCCAGGCCTCTGAGCTGGAGCCCTGGGACTGTTGTTGGTGGCGGATCGCTGGAGAGCCAGCAACAGTGTGGGGTGAGGACGGAGGTGGCTGGGGTGTATGGCATTTTCTTGGTGGATACGGGACCCCTGGGGGTGTGCACAAGAGAGAGCTCAGGTGTCAGTTGAGGCTGACCAGATGGTGTCACGTCTGGGCACATGTCGGGGGGGTGTTGTCAGCTACAGTTTGATGCTGACTTATGCTGTGAGGAGCTGGGCAGGCTGGCGTGTACGCTAGGGCTGTCCCCTTAGTCGAATAAAATCTGCCTTTTCAGTCCAGAGATTCCACTATTCGGCGGTCGTGCGGGGCAGGTCTTTTGGAGGTTTAAAAAATGAGTTTTCTTTCTATCAACACTCTGTTTTGGTAGGCTATAGGCCTTCTATATATGCTTGCGCGTTGCGCTCATTACGTTCTCACCTGAACAGTTTTCTGTCAATCAAACTCGTCAGAATTGTAGCCAACTTATTCCTGTCGGGTTTTAATTAGGCCCCTGCCCATGATGCGGTCCGATAATGACCACGGGGCTCATGTATAGGCTAGTGGATAATCCACTATATGAGCCCCATGTTCACGATCTGATTGCATTTATTGAGCCCGAAAGAATACACAGCGCTGTGTCGCCACACTGACTGCGCTCCTAGAGAAAATGTAGCAATAATGTAAGGGGAGACAGCTGCTTCCCTCTGCGAGATTCTGTCAAACAAAGTTACAATGAATCAATCGCCACAGTGACATGGACAGTGTCTAAATAAAGCTTCTCTTTATTATTATCATTAGAGCTATTAATGCACACCACTCACTGACGGAAAAAAAATAAAAATAAATAAAAATAAATAAATAAAGGAAGACGGCGGGAAACCCTGCAGTCGACTCTGATTCTCTGAGTCGACTCAGATTCTCTGAGTCGACTGCGGGGTTTCCCGACTGATGATTCAAATCATTGACTTTCAGGGGACAGCCCTAGTGGACGCAAGTGTAGGACAGGGATAGGACCTCCTTCATCATCCAGACACGAGCCAAGGAGGACGCCCTCAAAAGTTCTCTGCTGTTGGAGAACCAGCAGGACATCCTTCAGTGTCTGCTGTGGGTGCTTCTGAAGAAGAACCGCCAGGCGGAGCTGAGAAGGAGTTTGGCTCACCAATGGGCCTCGCTGGCCAGGGTCGTCCCACAGAAAGTGGACCTCCAGGTCTCAGCCCAGCTCCTGAACAACACCTCTGTCTCTGGAAGACAGAGGTCTTTATTGAAGGGCATCCGTGGCCTACTGGTTAAGGAGTTGGACCGGTAACCGGAGGGTGGCCGGGTTGATCCCGACCGGTTGGCAAAAATGTGGACGGGGGGAGAAGTTGTGCAGCACTCTCCTACGTCCTCATCCACGGATGAGGCGCCCTTGAGCAAGGCACCTGAAACCCCCACCTGCTCCCCGGGCGCTGCACTGCGGCCGCCCACTGCTCTGGGTGTGCTCAGAGGAGTGACCTCTGACAAGGTCTCTGTATGTGTGTGTGTATGTGTTCACTGGCCCCCTGATGGGTCAAAAGCAGAGAAAGAATTGCCCCCAAAAAGGGACAATAAAGGAAAACTTTACTTGATGCCTTCCCTGACCGTGCTAAAGGGGGGATTGCCTCTGCCTGAGTCTGAGCCAAACTCTGGCACAGCCCCCACCCAGCTGCTGGAGGTTTACCCCGCTGGGAGGCTATTGGATAGCATGCTAGATGGATCCAGCCAGGCCCGGGGGGGCTTGGAGAGAGATACGTGCTCTGTGTTGGTCTTTAGAGGGGAGCAGACCACCAGAGGACTGTTTGGAGGGTCTATGTTCACCATTTGTTGAACGTTAGATCTGAAATTGAGAAAACGCGTCCGTGTTTCCCTTATTTCATGAGGAAAGAATAGGAAAAATATTTTCTATGACTATGACTTATGTATTCATTTAAATTCAAATACATAATAATATATTAAGTGAATGCAGGCGTGTCCTTATTTTATTCCCTCCTTGTTTTCATCAACATATAATTTCCACAGACTCCTACTCCACGGGAATTCTCTATAAATGGCTCAGTTCTCCAAAAAGGCTGTGCCACCTCTCTGAACACCCAAATCCAGGCTATTGGCGAAGAGAAGGCCAGACTGAGTCTATCTCTAGAATGCCATCCTCACTTGAGCCTCCGAGGGTCCGTTCAGCACTCCATGGAGGCAGCACCGATGCAGGCTGTGCCCACCCACAGGGCTCTGGTCCTGGCCTTTTCAGCTGTAATCCCCCCTGGTGGGGTGGAGCTGGGGCTGGATCTGGGGCAGTGCCATTTCAGGTCTCTCCTGGGGCAGAGCAGGTCTCATGAGATGCAGAAGGGCCAGTCGGCGTATGCTTTCAATGTCAGCCAATACTGCCCAGCTCTACAGGTAGGGGGCGTAGTTATGTTGTGCAACAAATACCTGTTTTGGTTTTATAAGTAATTTGTTTAACTAACTACCTAACCCTGTTTAACTAACTACCTAACGATGTTTTATCCTGTCCACGCTTTGAGGTACACAGTGTCCTCACACATTATTAGAGAGCAATTGAGTCCATTTGCCATTTTCAACATGACAGAACAAATCCTAGATAAATGTCTTATTACCTAATTTATTGATAAAATGCAGCGTATGTGTTGAGTGGCAGATGATTGTTGATGTGTGAGTTAAAAGTAATTAACCAACAAGTTGTAAAGGGCTCAAGTCTATTATAATAGTGAATCCTTACAGTACTAATAACAAAACACATGCATGGCTGCATGTAATGAATGAGTGCAACGTTTGTGCCTTTATTCATATCACAATGAACACAAGCACAAACGTGTGTGTGTGTGTGTGTGTGTGTGTGTGTAAGGGAGCAAGTGTGAGTGTGGTTGTGTGTTCCCACAAACACAAATCCAACACACAGAATGTCTCCCGCTCATCGCTCCCCAGAGAACCCTTCTGCCCGTGTCCTCTGATGTTCACGGCTACCTGTCCATGGGACCCTGTCAGCTGACCCTGGCTGGCGCCCTCCGCCTGGAAGACCTCGAGGCCTCCATTGATCTGGCTGGGCAAACCTGCAGGCCCGTCCACCTTTCTGGGGCCCTAACACACTCCTTCCCCAAGCTGAGGAGCAGAGGCCTGCCCCTGAGGACCGCAGTGGAGGCCTCTGGTCCCGGCGCCCCTGGGGAGACCGCCGATCTGCTGATCAGAAGCGGGTCCTGCCACTTGGGGGTTAAAGCCCTCCCTTGGACGAAAGGGAGGGTGAGGTGGCTGTGGGCTATGGAGTCTAAATGTCCCTTCTTGCAGGTACGTTTTTAGGGCGATTAAGCTTTGAGACCCCTTAAGGTGGATCTTTGAATATAATAGAATAGCATTGAATCGGACTTCATGGACCGGACCGGTATTTGGGCCAGCACTTTTCCATCACTTGACATTAAAAACAAAGTAGATAAATAAAGTAGTAAATTACATACACATAATGTAAAATACAATAATAATAATACATATTTTATAAAACAATGAAACAATGATCAGAGAGCAATTACATTTGATACAAAGGCCTGCAAGGGAGGATTTTAAAACACTAGTGTGGGAAATCCCTCCAGATGGACCGTCTTGTTTCAAGGGGATTCGAGTAGTACTACTTTACTGCTGTAGATATGTACAGAATGTAACTCGCCTTCTCTAACCCCCCCAGGCCCGTCTGAACGGCTCAGTGACAGAGGACAGTCAGGGCGTGTGGACAGCCATGGTGGACACTGGTCTGGGCAATGAACAGGGTTTTCTACGTCTTAGTGCATGGGCCGCACCAGAGCTGAGGGTGGAAGGCCAGCTGAGCCAAAACATGTCTGTGCTTCTCCTCCACGAGATCCCTGGACACGGCAGGCTGTCTGTGTCGGCCGGGGCTGGACAGCGGGGATATGCTGGCCAAGCCCTGCTGCACATAGGCCAGTGTACACTGGGGGTGACGGGGGGCGTCCTGCCCAGCCCTGGCCTGCAGGGGTCAGTGGTGTATTACAACAACTGCACAGTTGTACAGGTAGAGTGCAGCTGTGGTCGCAATCAAGGCATTGCTTTCCTCTGGCAGCCACAGAGCAGTTTGAGTGTGTGCACGTGAATGATTACAGGGAAAGTATTCTTTTATCATGGATTTCATTCACCATATTTATCGAACGTGACGTCTTGTTCTGGTTGTAGAAGTGGGGGAGTCCAGACAGGATGCAGCTCTCAGGGTCTGTGGTCACCTCTCGTGGTGCTCTTGAGACAGGGGTTTCCATGGCGATAGACAAGAAAACACTACAGGCTTCATTAGTCCTGATTAAAACCAAGGTACACAACGGTGCTGTTAAGCCGGCATCTTTTGATGAAAAACACTTCATTCTTTTTTAGGATGGTTATGAGTGTGTGTTATGGGTGGCTGGTTGAAGAGTCTGCCCTATTACTCTGGGGCTGGGTTAGGCCACACACCTGTGGAGCATTGACCAATCAAGGAACACAGGATAACCCTGCCATCCCCACACACACTCTGGAGGGACATGTCAGCAGCCTGATCCACTTTTAAATCTAGCCAATAAACTGGTTCACACTCATTACCTGTGCCCTGATTGTGGCGGAGCTCAGCAAAGCCTCTTGGGCGGTATGTGGCAGGTTCAACTACCAAACCGGTGACCAATGTAGGGCAGTAAACCACGCGGCGTTACATGCTGATATGTCAGAACTCCCCCTGACTGTGTGGAGTGATGGCTGTTTTATCCTGTATGCCCAGATTAGTCAATGCACCACAAGTGTGCAGCCTTACCAAGCCGCAGAGTAATCAGGCTGCTCAAACTAGCCACCGACCACACAAACTCCACAAGGATGACTATTTTAAAGAGAAAAATAATGTTTATCAAAAGCAGAGATGGTCAATGACTTAATTATGTCTAATTGTTTTATACGAGTTGTAACATTTTGTTTCAGTATCAGAGCAAAGTATCAGTCCTTCTCAACAACAACGTGCCCCTGCTAAAGATGATGGGCCTGCCCTCGTCTGCTGCCATGGCGATTAACTCTGGGTACCATGGCGATGGCTCATACTATTACCTTCAGAATTGCTCTGCAGAAAATCAACAGGTGGGAGGGGAGAGTTGTTTCTGTCTAAGCATGCGGTGGATAGGCCTGTTGACCTTGTTGCTCAAGTTATTTTAAATGATAACCTCTGGATTATTCAACCCAGACCCTGTTTTCCTCTTATAGGGTCTAATACGGGGCAAAACATTTTTTGTTTGTCTAGTAATGAGCAAGAACACTGAAGTCATAATCCGCAAAACGGCTGCAAAGTGATTCCTTGGGGCATAGCGCCCCTTAATGTACGTCCTCTAAAGCGGCTTGTTTTTGCCAATGCCAATTTTTGTGTGTCTGACGACAGAATGGAGTTGATCCCTACAGGGTTATTCATCTCTTTTATTTACCTTTCGCTTGATCCAGTCTGTTTGTAATTGGCTCAAACAAAGTCTTGCTAAAAGAAATATATCGCTGTGAAATCTTAATGTTTCAGGAATTTCCATCCATAACATTATATTACAAAGCAACTTGCGGTGCATTCAACTATGAAGTTGAACCCCTTAAACAGTGACAGAAATATTATATACAAAAAATAAGTGAATCAACTGCCTTTACATGCTACAATACATAAACAAGAGATAGAGACAGAGAGACTGTAAGAGAGTTATTTTAATATTTTTTCCTTTCCACTTTTCATTCACCAAGAGGCTGTCTGAACAGAGGAGTTTCCAGCCTGCAGCGGGATATGAGCAGGGATTAAGCTGTTCTAGTGTCCGTTTGGAGCTCACTCCAGCATTGTGGAGCCAGGACTGCAAACAATCAAGATCTAGTTGAGTGGTTGCTGGGGTTCTCACGTAGTGAAGGAGTAGAAATGGCTTGTCATGGAGCTTGCAGGACTGGCTGGGGTCTAAGGCTTGAAGATATCCTGTATGGGGGGGGCCTGACCCATTAGCGACAGCATAGGTAAGAACTAGTGACTTGTATAAAATTTAGGAGGCCACCCATAGCCAACGCAGGGTGCGGAGGGGAGGTGTAGTGTGTCAGTAGTATGTGGCCCAAAATAGTTCCATTGCAGCCCATTTTGTGGATAGTGGCTGGCTGACCTCGAGGTTTCAGAGATGGTTGTCCGCATTAGTCCCTTGGAGCAAAAATGACGGGAAAATAACACCATGTTGAATAATCCCAAAGTTATCCTTTAAGTTATCTGCAGACAGCTTTATCTATCGCAATTTAATTAATTGATAACAATATATATTCTTTATAAAAATCCTTCTAGGTGTTGTTATCATGATGCTTCGATCCTATGTGTCTGTTGAGACTCCGATCTCTGCTTTTGATCAAAAAAACTGGATGTGCCAAAATTTCCTTCAACTAAATGAGGACAAAACCGAGATAATTGTATTTGGTACTACAACGGAAAGGCTTAAAGTAACCCAACACCTTCACTCTCTGTCCCTGAAAACCTTAATCAAAGCCAGAAATCTAGGGGTTATCATGGATTCAGATTTCAATTTCGACAGTCACATCAAATCAGTTACAAAATCTGCATAATATCACCTTAAAAATGTAGCAAGACTTAGAGGGCTCATGTCAACCGAAGACTTACAAAAACTTGTACATGTCTTATCACTAGCAAGCTTGATTACTGCAATGGTCGCCTTACAGGTCTCCCAAAAAAAACTCTAAGGAAACTTCAGCCTGTTCAGAATGCTGCTGCTAGAGTTCTAACAAAGACCAGCAAATTTTAACATATTACACAAATTCTTAAATCGTTACATTGGCTTCCTGTAGGTCAGAGAATTGATTTTAAAATCATGTTGCTAACCTATAAATCCCTACATGGTTTAGGGCCAAAATATTTATCTGATATGATTCCACTACATAAGCCTTCTAGACCTTATGATCTTCTGAGACCTATCTGTTACTTATCCCCAGAGTAAACACGAAACATGTGAAAGCAGGATTTAGTTACTATGCAACAAATAGCTGGAATAAACTCCCTGATGATTTAAGACTTGCCCCAACTCTGACCACTTTTAAAACAAGACTGAAGACTTTTATGTATGCTTTAGCTCTCTGCTAAATCTTAAATACATTGACTAATTTTTTGCATGTTTTCTTTTCTATTAATTAATTTTTAATTAATGTTATTGTATGACAATGTTTACATGTGAAGCACTTTGAGGCTGCCTTGTGTATGAAAAGTGCTATATATAAATATATATATATATATATAAATAAAGTTGCCTTGCCTTGCCTACCTTTCTACATTTGATCTTAACCTCATAAACAGAATCTATGCAATAATCAAAATGCTGTTTTGTTGTTTACAGTTTACCATGAAGATGACAGTGACACTGTCCTCTGCAGAAGCCAGAATGAACAGTAGTTTTATTCATACAGTGAACTTCCTGCGGGCTCTCGGAGTCCCTGAAAACAACAGCATTCAGGTGAGAAACATTTCAGTCGGCTGATCACATCAACTGGCAGGAAAACATTTTGGTTGGTTCATTTAAGATATTTTATATCAACAAGATCAGATTTAAGATATTTGATATCCCATTTAAATCTAGAAGGATCCCATTTAAGAGATTTATTATGGTATTGCATCTGTAATAGGGTGACAGGTTTTTTAGTTTTGATTTGGAAGCTTTTATTTTTTATTGATTATCTGCGCATGTTTAATGATGGCACCAATGATGGCCCCATCAAACGTTCATATCACCATGTTGCCGTTATGTGTGGGAGGTGGTGATGACAAGGATAAAGATAAGTATAAATCTGGCTGGCATGACAACCGCAATATACTGTAAATGTGGACCAAGAGGAAAATATGGATTTAATATATTTCCCCCAAACTTTTAATGTCCTATCTCTCTTCACCGTCCATTCCATAAAGGCACAAAAAGCCTACAAACATATTCCATAATAACTAAATATGGCTGTTGTTATAAGCGCTTGTTAAATGTTTCTCTCACTGCCAGATCTTGGGTCCTGCTCACCAGAACCCCCCGCTGCTGTTACTGGAGGCTAGAACATTTGATCAGATGTCCGTCAATCAGTTGGATGTGCTTGAGCACGAGGCACAAGCTAGTCATAGTGAAGGCTCTAAAAATGCACCACAAGCTAATTAAAATAGAAATGTGACGGCCCCTGTCTGTGTATGCCTAAAGGCTGATCCAGATGTAATGCTGATTGAATATTTCCTTTGGATTTATAATCCTAGCCTAGTCTGGGAACAAGTCCTGTTGAGACAGAGTCCCAGCTGATCCTTTTCTTACATGGGTTGGGTTTGAATCTGTTACTGCTATCACAGTATTAAAGGGCCCAGATTTTACCACAAGCTGTGAGTGTGAATACCCACATTTGTACTTTGTGCAGATTCTGTCTTTCAAGTTTATTCTCAATGAAACAAGGATAGAGAAAAAACATTTGCAGACGAATGCTTCCCACCTGGGCAGTAGAGTGCAACAGCTCATGGCACTTGAAAACACAATAATATATGGAGCTCTGCTGTCAATAAATGTCCTCTATAACCTCATTGGACTGGAACCAGTATTAGAGCTAACACTACTGAGTAATATCTGCGAACACATTGAGTGGTTAAAACAACACAATATAAGGTTATGCTCAACTCAATTGTTACTTTTAATTGTCTCAACTAAACCAGACCCTTAAGGGGTGACTTCTTTTTCAAGCCATCCTCACCAATATACACTAGATTTCGCCTTTGTCCGACAGATGCTTCTTGAACCAGCTCCAGAGTGCATTTCCGTTTACCTTGTATCTCTTAATAAACAACGTGTTGAGCCTCTACCACTCCTGAATCCTGACACCCCGCTAGCAGAGGCTAGCACCGGGACCACCACTAGCCCTCGCCTGACCCTTCAAATAGCTTTTTCATTCCATTCAACAATAAAATGTGATGTTTGAATGCTTTGAAAAGTGTATATTACTCAACTATAAATCAGTGGAGGCTTCTTCCATTGAGGAGAGGGAGGAAGATCCTCCTTAACATTGTTGAGAATAAAAAATGTAGATTGCCCAGACTACTGTAATGAATTAATGCCCTTAAATATGACTACTTTAATGCCTTTGAATATATGATTTTCGTTTCCCTGGGTAAAGGGACATTAGCACCCTATCGCCTATTGACAATTACTTCAAGGAGGAAGGTCCTCCCTCAGCCCCCGTTGACTGCCATTCATTTCCCCGAAAGTATTTGCGGCCGGTGAATAACATGGGTTTCAATGGAGAAAGGAGGAGAGTCCTCCTCTGAGTGGGTGTGACCTCAAGGCGTCTGATTCGCGCAAAAATCTAGTCGCGCTGCGCTATGAACCAATAAGCAGGATCCCTGGCTGGTGAGCAGTGTTGCCAGATAGGGCAGATTTCCCACCCAATTGGGCTACTTTTAACTACGTTAGGCTGGGAAAATTATCATTGGGCAGGAAATCTGCCCAATCTGGCAACAGTCGATAACAAACCCGCTCTGCCTGCATTGCCGCCCAGTCTAAGAGACGCAAAGCAGGTGAAATCATCTGAAGGAAAACGAGATTATAACATTTGTGAATAAAGTGTACAATGGAAACAGAGGACATTGATTGTGTTTAATTAAACAAAGCATTCCATTCATTGAATTACAGTGCTAAGTTAGCGACCAAAGAAAAAGGTAGACCACTTCGCAAAATCGAGATCAACAAAAGTAATGGCAACGTCAGTGTTGTGGGTGCTACATGGTTTGCTAGGTACTCATGGCTTACTGGTAGCATTACTAGCAATCGACTGTATTGCTGGCCCTGTTTGCTAATGAATAATGGCAAATCTCCAACGTGGGCTGTTCATGGTTTCACTAATGTGAAAAATCTTGATAGGGCAACCAAACGCCACGACAAGTGTCAAGTTCAAGTTGGTGCTGCTATGCGACTTTCCTTGCTAGGCACCATGCCTATAGATCAGGTTGTTTGAAATAATGTTCTCGTTCTTTTACTAGTTTGTTACTCTGACCGTTCTGTTAGATATTGTGGATTCACATTTTATTCACATAACTATCCCTCCCTATTATTTTCTAGTTCACCAAAACACCCTGAAACAACTTGAGTCTCACATTCTTATGCCACCATACACCAACAGTGCAAGCAGGCAAATGGCAAAAAACCACCATTGGCCAGGTGGTGGTTGAAAACCACCACCTGGCCAATGGTTAAAAACCACCAGCTGCCACTGCTATACATGCATACATTGCGGCCTTCAACATAACATGTGTTTTCAGTTTTTTCTCCACTTATGCCTATATGTGTGTTTCTGCAGATGGAGCTGAGCTCTGGCAAGGAGAAGACTTTAACCCTGCAGTCCCAGCTCGGGACACAGCAAGTAGGCTTCAGATTGAAGATCAAGGGGCTCTCCCAGACGACAGAGCTAACTGGAACCATGTGGTCCAGCGGGTTGCCCAACATTATAGAGGTAAGGAGTACCTTATATGCATGGTTTTTCCTGGGGTTTCTCTCCCTCTCTTAAAGCTGAACTACGGCCTGACAGACTGTGACAAGGTTATGACATGTACATATATATGGGTGATGAGGACGCACCCAGCATCTATTGAACAGTTTGGTGTAGGATTTCGCTTTGCTTATGCATTGAATCAACCGTGTGGTATATTGTATCATAGAATACAAATGTTTAGCTAGATTTTGTTATTAATAATAAATCCTGTTATGCATATTGTTACATTACATTTAATTATTTTTTTCAAATTCTTTAATACAGGCCAAAATACTAAAATTCGTATTTTGGCCTGTATTATTTCTTCAATATGTTTTATGAATTCGGTAAAGGTATATTAAAGGTACATTAATTTTCAATTAATATAAATTAACATTATAAAGCATTAGCACATGGGGTTAAGTTTAGTCTTAGGTTTAGTTTAGCCTTACCCTATTAAATAATGTATAAATTAATACTTTAGTTAACATGAACACCATAACCTTAACTTGTATGCAATTAGTAATGAAAACGATTAGTAAGTTATTACCAGACTATTAGTTAACAGTTATGTTAGTTAAAGGCATGAGCTAATATGTAACATTTCCAAATTAAAATATATAAAAACAACTTGACCTATGTCATATATTTTTCTGAGTTGTGTACTTCCATTGTACACATATTTTCCAACAATGTTTAAAGTAGGAGGAATGTGTGGTATGTTTTGTTCATGGTAATGGCCCCTTACATAAAGGTGCATGTCAGTGGTGTCATTTGCCCTTTTTCTAGCATCCGGGGAAACATACTTTCATTCATCCCTCATAATGATTTATGAACTCCGAAAAAGGGAGTTCACAAATCATTTTGAGGGATGCCAGAAATAACAAAAGAATTGTAAACCAATACACATGTAAATCTTAACGATTACTGCGATCTGCAATAGTTTCCAACAGTGTACATATATGTAAGGGCAGATTTAAATGTATTAAATGTATTATGTGTCACTTCAAACAGTATTATATACAGTATATGTTAAGCCAGTTGAACCTGTATTATATAAAGTCTATGTTAAGTAACTTTAACCTGTATTATATGCAGTCTATGTTAAGTCAGTGTAACCTGTATTATATACAGGCTATGTTAGGTCAGTTTAACCTGTATTATATATAGTCTATGTTAAGTCAGTTGAACCTGTATTTTACAGTCTATCTTAAGTCAGTTTAACCTGTATTATATACAGTCTCTGTTCAGTCACTTAAACCTGTATTATATAGTCTATGATAAGTCAGTTGAACCTGTATTATATACAGTCCATGTTAAGAAAGTTGAACCGGTATGATATACAGTCTATGTTAAGTCAATTGCACCTACATTATAAACAGTCTATGTTAAGTCAGTTGAACCTGTATTATATACAGTCTATGTTAAGTGAGTTTAACCTGTATTAATTACAGTCTATGTTAAGTCGGTTTATCCTGTATGATATACAGTCTTTGTTTAGTCAGTTTAACCTGCATTGTATTCAGCCTATGTTTAGTCAGTTTAACCTGTATTATATACAGGGCCCTATTTTAACGGTCTGAAACAAAAGTTGCTTTGGGGGCAGATCTCTGGCGCTGTTATTATTCTGGCGGATAAATAACTTGCGCCCGACGCAAATCTAAAATGGGTTGGTCTGAAGTAGGTTAATTGAGACCAATGAGAGTGCCATATTTCTTCTCCTTAAAGAGCCAGCGCAGTTGAACTTGACGAGTTGATATTTTGACAAACTTCAAATGGCTCAGTTTATGGCCTAATAGTTCATAGTTCAAACGCTATTATTCACACGTGGAATAGCGTTTGCTTCTACAACTTCAGAAACACTGAGTCGTCGTGTAAATTTCGGCAAAGAGAACGTAACGCATATATGATATGCGGCCCTTTGGCCGCAACTGTGGGTGATATGCGGCAATACATTAACAAACATTGTTTGTTATCAGTATTGTATACATTATCGTTATCGACTTGTGTTCATTATATGCATGCGTCCCCCCATTAATATACTTTGCCATGGACTGTATTATGCGTTACGTGTTTAGTTTGCGTGTGTTTAAACAGATGTGCACACATATTGTTGAACTGCGCGCCAAACATCTGCCACATT
This sequence comes from Pollachius pollachius, assembly GCF_949987615.1. Taxonomy (NCBI): domain Eukaryota; kingdom Metazoa; phylum Chordata; class Actinopteri; order Gadiformes; family Gadidae; genus Pollachius; species Pollachius pollachius. The sequence continues at coordinate 20,596,366 of NC_136947.1, read as the reverse complement.
CATTCATTCACCGTCAAATAAGTTAACGGTCCTAAAACTTATAGGCTTGTACACGATGTCTGTGTCAAGAAAATATGTGTTTGCTGTACGGTGTTTGCAGATGCATTGATTTAAAAGTACAACTTCTTATTGCTGTATCAGCTGTTCTTTCCCAAATAATTTAACCAACGTTATAATTTACCCTAAAACAAAATTTTGTTTTGGAAGGGATATACTTTGCTCGAGTTTATTATTGGTATTATTATTTTAACGCGTGGCATGAGCCTACTACAGTGTTCATTCAGCTCCTATGGAAGAAAATTGTTCCCACAATCCACATGCTATTTCTATGCAGTTTTCACATATATGAACAATCTTTGACATCAAAATATTTCTATTAGGCTAATCATTTGCATGTTTGTGCTGTGTATAGCCTACGTGTGTATAAGCTTACGTTGCAGTTCCGACCTGCCATGGCACTTCAAAATAGCAACACCATCTGCGCTATCCGCTAGTGCATTTAGACAAGTTTTTTGCCTTGCCTCTGATGATGAAGAGAACTCTGTGAATCAGAGTGTATACACCATATTCTGGGCTGCATACCATGCAAGTCATCAACCTGCTAGAAGAAAAGTAATTTGCCCAGTGCCCTACTCTCTCTATTCTACGAGAGTGTCCCGACGGTGGCAATGATCAAACATGGACGTAGTCAGAAAGGCTTTTCAACATCCGAATGCTGGGCAGACACCAGCAGTTACGTTTTATCAACCCTTGCACGCCATTGCCAAGCAGCTCAAGTGGAAGTGGCCCAAGATGAATGGGGAAGACAAGTTTGTTGTGATGTTTGGCGGCCTGGATATAGTGATGGCAGCTCTGATGACCCTGGCTGATTGTTTGTAAGGCAGTGGCTGGGTTGAAGCACTGGTACAAGCGGAGATCACAACAACAGGCACTGCCCACTCCTTCTTGCGTTCAGCACATATTGCCCGCACCAGATGGGCCCACCAAGTCCCATTTTTTTTTGCTACCTATTTTTAACCTTTTTGATATTTTTACTAATATATGTCATTATGATTTATAATATTAATCATGATTTTATTCTGTATTCACTCTGTTTAGTGACTTTGAGCATTTAGTACTTAGAAAAGCGCAATATAAGTGGAATGAATTTTTACAAATTCTGTAAAGTCACATTGCATACCGCCTATACCGTAAGTCGAAAACTCTTGACATTTTCAGGTATGGTTACCAATAACCCCCACTACCCAAAAACCCAAATTTGTGCAGTGCCAACCCAAAATTGGTACTGCATCCAAAGGTGGCGCTATTGTAAAAAATATCATGAATTAGGCTTATTTCTCCTCACCAGATTGACCTGGACTCAAAATTCTTTAATAATATTAATCTCTAGAATCAGATGCATCTATAAAACCCTAAAAACCCCATATATAAACATGTTTAATTTTCCCACAATTTCATATTAAAGCCAAACATGATAAAAAGATTAACAGGCTACATAAATAATCAAAAAATCACCAAAATCGGCACATAAAATCTTTGGACCAAGCCTCACAATAATGATCCAACAGAATTTGTTTTACTTAGTTCCATTTGAGAAATATTGGCCAATAAAGTTGGAGCAGAATTTCAAAGATTTTTCAGGTATATGCTTTGAAGAAAGCCCTTAATTCACTTGAGAAATGTGTGCTTATCTGGATGTTGTGTGCTTATCAATAGACATTTTGACCATGTGAATGAGGCTGCAGTTCAGGTTTATAAGTGGAACATCTTTCCTTAAATATGACAATTATATGTTATATTTATATATCTTCCATTAGTGTGTTCTTTTAATTTTGCTTGGACCCCGGTAATCACCACTTGCGGTTATATTTATTATTATTATTATGTAGAGACAATCTCACCATTTAGTTACATTGTCTTTCATTTATTATTGCCTTACCTTGTAACAAAACATAGTTTTCCCTTCAACATATACGTTAACAATATTTTTATTGCTGAAAACATGGAAACAGCAGCTTGGGGGAGGCCAAAGTGTTCTATGCCAGCAGCCTTTTTGGAAAATGGCTTCCTTGGTCATCAAAATGCCAATCTGCAAAAGCCCAATATCCAGATTTCTTCTCGATATATTAAGCTTAATGTAGCAAATTTGGCACTTTTATAATAATAAATAATAATTCATTCATTTTCTATAGCGCTTTTCAGTGACCCAAAGACGCTTACATAAAACACGAAGAGGGAGATGACAATCAGTGGGGACAAGCGGAAGACAGCCCAACAGAGAACAGGAGCAAGGCGGAGTGTGATAGTAGATAAGGATAAGGGTGGTTATGGGTAGGGGAGGTCATAGGCTTGGGAAAAGAGGTAGGTTTTTAAACGGGATTTGAATATGGGAAGCGTGGGAGAGTCGCGGACAGGTTGGGGGAGAGAGTTCCAGAGTCGGGGTGCTGTTCTTTAGAAGGCTCTGTCACCGAAGGTTTTAAGTTTGGATGGTCGGACAGTCAGAGTGAGAGTGGAGGAGGATCTGAGGGTTCGGGAGGGGCGATGGGGGATGAGGAGGTCAGACAGGTAGGGGGGCCAGGTGGTGGAGAGCTTTGAAAGTCAGGAGGAGGATTTTGAAGTTGATACGTTGTTTGATGGGGAGCCAGTGGAGAATGAAGAGAACAGGAGTGATGTGTTCACGAGACCGGGTGTGAGTAAGAAGGCGCGCAGCAGAGTTTTTGACCATTTGGAGTCTATGGAGGGAATGAGAGGTGATGCCAGTGAGGAGGGAGTTGCAGTAGTCATGACGGGACGAGATGAAGGCGTGGATAAGGGATACAGCAGCAGGGGGGGACAGGCAGTGTCTGATTTTGGCGATGCGGCGGAGGTGGAAGTAGGAGGTCTTAACAATGGAGCTGACATGGGAAACAAAGGAGAGGGTGGGGTCCATGATAACACAAAGATTGTGGGCCAGGGGGGAGGGAGTGACGGTCGAGGTGTCGATGGTGAGGGAGATGGGTCCAGTTTTTTGGAGAGTGGATTTGGTGCCTATGAGGAGCTCTGTTTGGTCGCTATTGAGTTTGAGGGAATTGAGGGTCAGCCATGCTTTTATTGTAGAGATGCAGGTTTCGAGTTGGGTGAGGAGAGGATTTTGGGTGGGTTTGGTGTTGATGTAGATCTGGGTGTCGTCAGCGTAGCAGTGGAAGTCCAGGTTGAGGTTGCGGATAATGTGACCGAGGGGGAAGAGGTAGCAGATGAAAAGAAGGGGGCCGAGGAATGAGCCCTGAGGGACCCCCTGCGTGACAGGAGAGAGGGTGGATGTGTGGCCAGAGAGCGAGACGAACTGTTGCCTGTCGGTGAGGTTGGAGGTCAGCCAGTCAAGTGCAGTGCCCGCAACACCCTGTTGACGCAGCCTTTTAAGGAGGATGGAATGGTTGACTGTATCAAAGGCTGCGCTGAGGTCAAGTAATAGCAGGATGTTGAGGACACCGGAGTCTGCAAAGGTGAGGAGATCGTTAGTGACTTTGACCAGGGCAGTTTCAGTGCTGTGAAGTGGGGGTAAGCCAGACTAAAGGGGTTCATAGAGTTTGTTTGACTGGAGGTGGGTGTGGAGTTGGGCGGCGACAATGCGTTCCAGTATTTTGGAGAGGAACGGCAGGTTGAAGATGGGGCGGTAGTTGGAGAGGTCGGCAGGATCAAGGGTGGGCTTTTTGAGAATGAAGGCAGTGAGAGATAGGGAGGGCAGGTGATCAGGAAGGGGGGGGGAGAGGAATGGTGGGGGTGGAGGGGTTACTGAGGGCGGCGGTCAGGGAGCTGTTTATTTGGGAGATTTTATTGTTTAAGGCGAGGAGGAAAGAGTTACAGAGGTCAGGTGAGGAGGGTGGATTGATGTCCGGCGGATGGAGCAGTTTGTTGACGGTGGAGAACAGGATGCGGGGGTTCTGGTTGGTGCTGTTGAGGAGGGTAGAGAAGTGGGTGGATTTAGCAGCTTGGAGGGCGTCGCGGTAGGAGGAGATGTGAAGTTTGTAGGCTTCGGCGTGAACGGTGAGGCGGGTTTGTGTGTGTCGTTCGAGTTGGCGGCCAGTCTGTTTCATGGTGCAGAGTTCCGGGGTGTACCAGGGGGTGGAGTTGGTGAATGAGACGGAGGAAGTTTTCCAGGGGGCAAGGGAGTCTAGGGAGTCAGAAAGGATGGAGTTGAGCATGATGGCATAGTCATCAGGGGAAGAGGGGGCAATGTCAGGCGGGAAGGCAGAGGATATAAGCTGGGAGAGTGAGAGTGGATTGACTGATTTGATGTTGAGGTAGGAATTGGAGCGCTTTTTGGGACTATGAGGTGAAGGTAGCGGAGCAGAGAAGAGGATGCAGAGATGATCAGAGAGTGGGAAGGGGATAGGATGGGGGTTAGATATGGGTAGGGAGGCGGAGCAGACTATGTCCAGGATATGGCCTTTGGTATGGGTGGGGAAGTCAATGTGTTGGGTAAGGTGGAAACAGTCAAAAAGGGAGAGGAAGTCAGATGTCAGTGGGGCGTTGGGCTGGTCAATGTGTATGTTGAAGTCACCAGTAAGTAGGAGGCGGGAAGAGAGAGAAGACGCAATAGTGAGGAGTTCAGATAGCT